>NC_027752.1:11751819-11763451 GCF_000695525.1 Brassica oleracea var. oleracea
CTCGCCGGATCACGCCGGATCAGCGTGAAACCGTCCGATGGTTTGCAGCAGATTTAGGGTCACGACAATCACACAATCGCCTTTTTCAGGAGAGAAAAAAAGTCGTCTTGGGTGGCATTCTGCCTTTACTCTTTCCTATCTATTTCCTTTTGTTTCACTATTGGCAGTTTACCAAAATAAAATCGCCTGCATTTTCCTTTTTCTATTAGGTCTCCTTTTGTTAAATACGTTTTTACAAATAAAATATTGCTCAACTTTATCAAATGGACAATTTTGACGTAATAAGATTCTATATGCTTGTTTTTCTTTTCTTTTTTTTTTCATTTGTTTTGGATGAATATGAAATTCAATGGAGGTGGTTAATTCTTCGTGCGTTATTGATGCACTATATTGGAGTATTTTGCCAATTATTTACTAGTTTTTTTTTTTGGAAAATTGCTTTTTAGGCAAAAAAATATAACTTTGTCATATCAGGTTAATTTCCTTTTTGTACCATCTTTTCCTCTAATACTCTTTAGTAGTTTCCAAAATAAATCAAATGAATAGTTTTATAAACAAAAAAAAATCAAAAAAGAGTAACTACTCATGAAATACTTATATCAACTTATTGGTATTTTTTTTCCAGTTCTAAAAATGTTTAAATCATAATTTCATATTTTGTTCTACAAAAAGTAGAATTGACATTCTATACACTAGAAAATGTAATACAATTTTTCATTGAATCTAATATGTTTAGAATACGTGATCTACATAAATAATAGTAATCTAAAAATATTTGGAAAACACATTTCACGCTTAACCTATCATTCTAAAATCTGTAGAATCCGAAATCTACACATTACTATAAATCTAAAATATGTATAAATCGGAATCAACACATTAGTATAATCTAAAAGTAGTAGAAATCAATTTCAAACATGTTTACTGTGTTCTACATATAATAGAATACAGATTCTACGTATAAGGATAATCAGTTCCAAAAATATGGGAAGAGAATATTTGAAAATGTTAAGTTTCCTTATATTTATTAAATCATTTTAAAAAAAACAAAATCGTGATTTATAAAATCAATTTTAAATTAAAAAAAAACATCGATTTAGAAACTTCTTCTCACCTCATCTTCTTCTCCCCTTTGTTCTTCAAGGAGAAGAGAAAAATGGGTTTGATTGATTAGAAATCGAGCTTTAAGAGTTCAGCTCGTGTTTATTCGGTTCAAATCAAATGGGAATTAAACCGGACTTAACTGACGAAAACCCGGAAATCGATTTGGAAGACTTACCTGGGCACAGAATCGATCGATCCCGAAGAAGCGACCGATCGATCAAAATGGGATCGAGCTTCTACGGTCGATTGACCTGGGCTTGGTTGATTAGCATATGTTCCGCATATTTTCGTTGTTATGGATATATTTATCAGGATCGAACGGTTTCTTACAGGATCGATCGATCCCTTTGAGAAAAAAAAAACTTCGAACTCTAGGTTTTTTTTGGGGATTTTTAATATATTTTTTTAATTATTTTAGTTGAAAATTATATGTTAATATTTAACAATTGTTTTATTAATTTTAATTTCAAATTTTTAATTGAAATTAAAGGAAGTATTGCCATTTTGAAAATATTTAGACTAATAGAACATAAAGTATATGCGATTAGTTTAATAGAACATAGTTATCATTTTTTGGACTAAAAAAACAAATTTTCCTTTTTTTCACATTGTTTCTTTCTTTTTTTACGTAGGCCGAATCATTTTGAAGGACTGGTTCGGTCTTTTTTTTTCCGGCAAACGGCTATTCTATTACTCAAACTTGAGGTGGTCTGGGAAGCCAGACCGGAATAGAAAAACCAATAAAACATAAGGATCTATGAAACGAACGTGCATTCCTAGCTAACGAATCTGCAATCTCATTCTGCGTCCTTGGAAAGTAACTGATCTTGAAGTCCGAAAAACATAACCGAAGAGTTTGAATGATTTCCAGCTCAGTTGAGAAGTTGGGCCAATCTTGTGGTTGTTCTATCATTGCAATCAGGTCCTTGCAGTCCGTCCCAAACCTCTGACAGGTCGAGTGTTGTATCATACTCTCCATTGCCCACTTTAGCGCTTCCAGTTCCGAGTGTAGCGGTGTCTCTCTTCTCCGCAAGTTCCTTGACCCCATGAGCTGTATCTTCCCCATTGTATCCTTCCAAACCCATCCCATTCCACTAAACTGAGCTGTGGAGGTCCATGGACCATCCACTATACAAATATTATCCAAGCTTAAGGCTTGTGTTTCTTCATCAGTCTGTACATGTGGTGGAGTCGGTACAGTGTCTCTTGCATTATACCAAGCTTGACACTCACCCTCTGCACACCTAACTAGTTCCAATGGATCTCTGTCTATGCCTCTCAACAGCTTATCATTCCTAGCTTTCCAAATGTACCAAATTATCCAAGGATAAAGATCTCTATCATCATCTGGCTTCAGAATACCATTCTTTCTCCAAAAAAGGTAGTCCATATTAGCATAAATACTTGGTACAGGGAAAATTTCAGAATTCGACGGCGTTGATGATAATTCTCATGCTTGTAAGGCCGGTGGGCACTCGAAGATAACATGAGTAACGGTCTCTTCTGGTGCTCCACATCTTGGGCAGTAATTGTCACAGCGCATATTGCGGCGTACCAGATTCCTTGTTACAGCAACCTGTCCTGATATTAATTGCCATATAAGATGACAGATCTTTTGTGGCGCATTCACCTTCCAAACAAAGGCTTGAAGTTTTGGAATGGTTCGGTCTAGGATTGGGGATTAATATCGTTTTATGAATTTGAATATGTCGCTAATTAGCGAGGTACGTCGTCAACAACACAATCATGTTTATTTCATCACTGTTAGTGCAACATTAAATTATAGTATTATAATTTGTATTAGCGATCAATAATATTAAAATAATTTTGCTCTTTAGGGCAAGTTTATCGGGGGTGATTAGAGAGTTTTTTAGGGGAGGAGATCCCACAAAAACACAAAAGTCGGTGACAAAAAGCCCAGGTTAAGGATCGATTTTTGTTGGGGTTTTGTACTGTTTGCGGATCCCACTAACACGTGGTGGCCCGCGATTGGTGCATTTTTTTTTAATAAAAAAAAAAGTAAAAAAATTCAAGAAACCCATTAAAGATTTTATGGGATAAACATGGTCTTAGAAGGTTTTAGTGTGTTCATTGTTACTTTTGATGGTAACAAAAAAAAAAAAATTGGTATCATCCATTGCCGACACAATAACTGTAAGAACAAGCATATACCTATTAAGTATGTATTAACTATCGGACTGCTATAATTTAAAGAAATTAATATGATTCTTCCGGTCTAATGAGTCCTTGACATTCGTTAATTGTGCTTTAAAATGTAGCCAAGGCCAAAGGTTTTTCGTTTTGTTATATTGCAGTGAATAATATTATTCGTGAACCTACCATTTTTATCTTTAAACAAAAAGGCACTATGAAACAATGATATAATATGTGAAATGCTAATCTATGCGACTGCCCGTTAACCAACGTGAGCCATTAGATGAACACATAAACTGAAAGTTAATCTCCAACCTTCTCGCTTAGATTTTTGACTTTTTATTTATTTCAGTTGCATCACCAACAACGAAATGACTAGTGTCCTATTCGTAAATTTCGGATCTATAACAACATTAGAAGCTGTTTTTTTTTTTTGGGTTCTGTATACTGTACGTAACTTGTATCGTATTTTTCCTCTTTTCTTAAAATTAGGGTTTCTCATTGATACTGACTAGAGAGGTCATCATCAGCTTGTTCTGTGAACCTGGGATATACTCTAGGTTCCTTTGCATTTATTTTCTTAGTTTGGTAAAAAATTATAACTAACAGACGTTTTGTACAATAGTCTGGCGTTTCCACATCTTTTTCTTTTCATTTTTCAAAAAAATACAATTTAGAAGATATTTTCTTCACTAAAGAAATTTGAAGGAAAAAGGGGTATTCATTTTTTCAGGTATATGCAATGCTTTTAACCTTCCACTATCAATGGTTTTGCTCCTCTTTTTAATCTGTCACTGGATGTGTGTCTCCCCTCGATCTCCTTTCTGAAGTAGCAGGCCTTTATAGTTTAAATATATACATGGATATTCGGCATTATACGGTCTAAAAACTAAATTTCTAATAACCGTATGTTAGTGTTGATATAATCAGCCAATAATTGTTAGTCTCTGTAAAGTGATTCTATGAAGACGTATACAGCATAAGAATCATTATTCCAAATTTTATAAGTGCCTTGTCTACGAAGTGTAGCAAAAGTTACAATGGCAATGCGCTTGTTATTAGTAAACGAACATATTAGTGGAAACTATTTAAAATCTTATTGTGAGAGACACTTTTGTAACTAGAACTACAGTACTTGGGACTTTTTGAATTCTTCATTCTTTTTTCTTAATTAACTCTATTTACGTTGAAAAACTAGACGCTTTAATATTACTTTATTTTTGGGAAAAAATCTTAACATTTCTATAAATAGGTTTCTTTGCGGTGCTAAAAAACACATAGCAATGTCGGGTAGTGCTCACCCTATGGACGGTGAAGGAGAGCTTTCGGCGGCGGATATGTCTTCCCCGCGGCAGACAAACACACCGTTTGTCCATAAGGTCGAAGTTCCTCCGAAGCAAAGCCTGTTCAATGAGTTCATGTACACTTTCAAAGAAACTTTCTTCCACGATGATCCTCTTAGGCATTTCAAGGACCAGTCACTGTCCAAGAAGCTCATGCTCGGGCTCCAGTCTGTCTTCCCGGTTTCCGAATGGGGACTAAAGTACAATCTCAAGATGTTTCGTGGAGATTTTATTGCCGGTTTAACCATAGCTAGTCTGTGCATTCCTCAGGTAAATAAGCATTGATTACTTGTCTCACAATAAACTTCCACAAGAATCACATATGTATGAACATGCGTCCGTATTATTTGTTTCAGGATATTGGATATTCAAAGCTCGCAGGTCTCAACCCTAAGTATGGTCTATGTAAGTTAAATCAGTCTCAAATCTCATTTGATGCTCATAATTAAGCCTAGATTACTGTTCGTTGCGTTGTATGTTTTATTTAGATGGAACTACAGTTTTATTGCTTTTTAATCAAAATTTACTATAAGTTGTACAATTTAAAACAAGAGCATAAATAGTAGAATATAATTAAATAACCCAATAACAAAAACACTGAATAAAGTTTCTCTAGAAAAAATCATACTAATTTAGTATATTAATATTAGTAACGTTTTGTTTATAGATCATACTTTTCACACGTTGAAATTGTATAGCAGAACCACTTTTCAGAAACGTTAAAACATGAAAAGTGGATGAACTTATACGCATAGTTTTGTATTAGAAACAATCGTAACCCTGAAAATGGAAGTATAATTTGACACAGTGCCGGGCTTGACCCCAAACCCATGATACATTGGGATGGGGCCTACTTTGTGGTTTCATTTTATTTCTAAAAAAATTGTAAAATTGTATAAAAATGTGATACTTTTGTAGATTTAGTTAGAATAAAATATCTAAACATATCAAAGTAATAAATATTATATTAATAAATCAATTAAGAAAATATAAAATACATATACTAAAACAAATAAAAGTCGTTTTAATCATTATTCATTTTCAAAAATATATAATTACTATAATAAATTAAATTGTGTACTAAAAAATAGATATATATGTTATTTTTGAATGGGGCCTGGCAAAACTTAGGACCGGTACTGATTTGACATACTTGTTGATAACTTTTTTGGTTTTCTTTTTCAAACTATGTAATAGATTCAAGCTTTGTTCCTCCGTTGGTGTACGCGTTTATGGGAAGCTCAAGGGATATAGCGATCGGACCCGTCGCAGTGGTCTCACTCCTTTTAGGCACTCTCCTTCGTGCTGAGATCGACCCGACCACAAGCCCTAACGAATATCTCCGGCTAGCCTTCACTGCCACGTTCTTCGCAGGTGTCACTCAAGTTACACTCGGATTCTTTAGGTAACTTACTAACCGCACATCACATTCACATCGAAGTTTTTGTATTCTTAGCTTAGATAGATTTTTCTTGATCTAGGTCCCGGTCACGTGCAAAAAAAGTCTAATGAAATATTCGTCTTTAAATATTTTTTTATTAGATTTTACTTTAAAATGTTTAAAACCTTTTGGATCTCAGGATCATCGGCCGTGAGTGAGTATAATTTTTCAATTTTTTCAGATTAGGTTTCTTGATTGATTTCTTATCCCATGCCGCGGTGGTTGGGTTCATGGGCGGAGCAGCCATAACCATAGCCCTTCAACAACTCAAAGGGTTCCTTGGAATCAAGAAGTTCACCAAGAAAACAAGTATCGTCGCGGTTTTTCAATCCGTCTTCAGCTCAGCCCCTCACGGAGTAAAAAATAACTCTGTTTTTAGCACAGTTTCTTTCACTTTCTCCATATCCTCACACGTTTGTCATTGCTTGCAGTGGAATTGGCAGACAATACTCATTAGTATATCGTTCTTGATCTTCCTCCTCGTCTGTAAGTTCATTGTAAGTCTTCAAACCATCCATTGTTGTCTCTCTTTGATTTATGTTTTCTTATCTGATCTCTTGATACAAACAGGGCAAGAAGAGCAAGAAACTGTTTTGGATTCCGGCCGTCGCGCCGTTGCTATCAGTTATTATTTCCACCTTCTTTGTTTACATAACCCGAGCCGACAGGAAAGGTGTTAAAATAGTAAGCACATAACCTTATGTATCTTGACTTTTCAATAAACCCTAAGTTTACTTGTTTTCGCAAGTTTTTTAACTTTGTGTTTTTGAAATTTGATTTTCCTTATATAGGTGAACCATCTCGATAAAGGCATAAACCCTTCTTCGTTGCGTCTAATATATTTCTCCGGCGATTACCTAGCTAAAGGCATCCGCATTGGCGTTGTCTCAGGCATGGTCGCCTTAACAGTATGTATATTTCTTCAGTTCCAAAAATACATAATGTAAATAAATTAATACACAACTATTAAAATATTAAAAAGTTATTTTTATCTAAAAATATTATTAAAATATAAATTAAATTATTCAACTAATTATAAATAAATTAAAAATATTGTTAATTACACAATTTTTAAATAACATATTTTACATATTAAACATCAAAAACCCCTTTTAAACATCTTAAATTTCGAAACAGAGAAACTATTAAACTTAGAAGCAAAGACAAAATTTTCATTATGATTTGTCCGAACAAAGAAACTTATTTAAGAAAAACAGGAAGCTGTAGCGATCGGAAGATCATTTGCAGCAAAGAAAGACTACCAAATCGACGGAAATAAAGAGATGGTAGCATTAGGAGCCATGAACGTGATCGGTTCGATGACTTCTTGCTACGTAGCCACCGGTTCGTTCTCAAGATCAGCTGTGAACTTCGTGGCCGGATGTCAAACAGCAGTTTCCAACATCATAATGTCGATGGTCGTCCTCTTAACGCTTCTCTTCCTCACTCCTCTTTTCAAATACACACCCAACGCGATTCTTGCTGCGATCATCATCAACGCCGTGATTCCTTTGATCGACGTAAACGCCGCCGTTTTGATTTTCAAGATTGACAAGCTAGATTTCGTTGCTTGCATGGGAGCTTTCTTAGGTGTCATCTTTGCATCTGTTGAGATTGGTCTTCTCATTTCCGTACGTTTCAAGGAAACACCATATATGTTAATTAATATAACGGTTTCATTTTGTAGTTTTCTTAGCTGATCATGTGTGTGTGTCTTAGGTGGGCATATCTTTTGCTAAGATACTCTTGCAAGTTACAAGACCTAGGACAGCGATTCTAGGAAAGATTCCGAGGACTTCGGTTTACCGGAATATCCATCAGTATCCTGAAGCGACTATGGTTCCCGGAGTGATGATAATTCGTGTTGACTCGGCTATTTACTTCTCTAATTCTAATTACGTTAGAGAAAGGTAAGAGACGGTTACTTGGTTCGCAAGAATCATTTTCAACAACCTTATTTTTTGTTTTTTGAAATATATAGGATTCAAAGGTGGTTGATAGATGAAGAAGAGAAAGTGAAAGCTGTTAGCTTACCTAATATCCAGTTTCTGATCATCGAAATGTCACGTACTAAACCAACTCTATATATTTTTTATCTTCTATAGAATGTATATTTCTTTACATATATTATAGATCACTAACTAAGAGCGTGGTGAGCACATGATTTACAGCCAATTAATGATGTTCTATTTTACGTTCTTCAGCTGTCACAGACATCGATACTAGTGGTATTCACGCCTTAGAAGACTTATACAAATCTCTCCAGAAGAGAGACATTCAGGTACACACCATAAAACCATATAGCTTTTTTTTTTTTTTTGAAACAACATAAAACCATATAGCTAAACCGCAAAGATTACAAAGAAGTTTTATAATTGACCTTTTTTGTTTTTTTTCGTGTGGAAATACAGTTGGTTCTAGCGAATCCAGGACCGTTGGTAATAGATAAGCTACACGTCTCTAACTTCGCAGACATGTTGGGATACGACAAAATATTTCTGACGGTGGCTGAAGCCGTTAATTCTTGCTGTCCCAAACAATCTGACGAGGTCTGAAACGGTGAAGAATCTTGATGATGAAGCAAAAAAGTTTTAAGTGTTGTATGTTTTATAGACTGAGTTGAGTAGTCATTAGTCAGTGACTTTGCCTTCGATGTTAGCTGTTATCCCCTTATGGCTATGTGTGACATAGATGTCAAGCGTGTAGGCTACCTATGTGGCCTTTATATTTAGAGCTTTCATTTGTTTTGCTTAAAGAATTTGCAAAATATAGTCATATTCTACTATCATTTTGTGTTACTTTTAACATACTGGAATCAAATATTCAATGGTGTCGGTGGAAAAATCAACTGCAATTCCTATATCACCCGTGAGTACTAAATGAATTTATAATATCTTTCACATGGTTGAGTTGGTGAGAGAGGTTTGCGTTGATGGTTGCTTAGATCACAGATCATTTTTGTACATTTTTTTGTAACTTCTATATCGTTAAATCGTTATTTGATTAACTTGCTAATGTTTGTTTTTCTTTTTAAACATTAACTAGCACACAAATTTATTAAAAACTGTTGATCTAGTCTAGTAAAATCGGTACCCAAACAAACACCGGATTATTGCCAAATTGCTATTGGTAGAAAAACTTTGACAAAACATATATATGTTGGACCCAATTTCAGTCAATTATGTGATTGGACCTAAATAGCCCGGTCCGCACAACTTACAAAAAAGCCCGACTCCGGCTAGCAAGAGGAGATCGATTTCGAGAGCCGGAGACCGCGGAGAAGTGAAGAGAAATCGGGGAGGAACCCACTATAAAAAAGGATCGATGGGAACAAGGAGGCACACGGAGAAAATCCTAGAGAGAGTTACACACACACATCAACCTCATTTCATATCGCTTTAAGTCTTTTTTTCTGATCGACCTCGTTTGTAACGTCGGATCTTATTCCTCTTGTTGTATTCGATCTTATTCATCAATAAAATTCATCTCTGCATACTAGAATTTGATTATATCGTTGTGTTCTAAAGATATCGTTGCCCACATCATATTTTCTTCCCCAGATTAAACTTTCATTCACTATAAAATACTTAGCGTAGATTTTAGGATCTAGAGTATATATATTTTAAACTCGTCCCTACAAAATTATGAGTGAGCTAGAAGTGGAATCCCACTTGTGGAGGAACGATGGTCCACAAACCAAAATCCCCATTTGGATTTGGTATACGGTATTAGGACATGTATTTTATTTAATAATGGTTTAGGGGCATCTAGGCGTTAGTTAGACGACCCGATGAACACATGCTATGTTTTGCCATTCCAGATTTAACACAAAAATACATCACCACCGTGCAATAACATCACTACAAAAAAACATAAGTTTAGCGAAGAAATTTAATGATGAAAAGTAATCCTCGTAAGTTTACGTCGACTTTACGAAGAACTTACGAGGAAATATAAAATCAGCGTTATTTCCTCGTAAAATAACGACGAAATGATTTCGTCGTAAAGTCGATGTAATGTCACGTGGCTTTTACGAGGAAATACGCTTTCCTCGTAAACTCGACGTAAATATAGCGTGTACTTTACGAGGAAATATTTTACGTCTACTTAGCGAGGAAAATTTGAATCCACCAACTTTGTAGTTGTAACACGTTTTTTTCGGCCACCTAACTAAATTTCGTCGTAAATTCTTAGGAAAATTACAACTACCAGATTCGAAAATTTTCTATAAATATGGACATTTGAACATCATTTTAAACACACCAACAAGAAAAAAAATGTGAAAGAAAAAAAAAATTTCGGGCTCCGGGAACATTTTTGAGTTGCGGAGGTGGATGTATAGATATGCTAACGGAAGAGTGACGAAAGAATACCTTGCGGGGCTGGAGACATTTATGCATCAAGCAGATTCCACACCGTTCGCCTAAGAAAGTGGTAAGATGTTCTGTCCTTGTCGGAAATGCAACAATTCAAAATTGGCAAATCGTGAAAATGTTTGGAAGCATTTAATAAATAGAGGTTTCACGCCAAATTACTATATTTGGTTTCAACATGGAGAAGATTATAATTATGATCAGAATGAAGCTAGTAGTAGTAATAGCAATTTTCAGGAAGAACGGGTTGATCATCATTTGCATAATGAACATAGTTACCATCAGGAAGAGCAGATGGTAGATTATGATAGGGTTCATGATATGGTAGCTGATGCATTTGTAGCTCATGATGAAGATGAAAAACCTAACATAGATGCAAAATTTTTTTATGAAATGTTAGATGCTGCGAATCAGCCACTTTACAGTGGTTGTAGATAAGGTCTCTCTAAATCGTCGTTGGCTGCTAGAATGATGAATATTAAAACTGATCACAATCTACCTGAAAGTTGCATGAATGAATGGGCATACTTGTTTAAAGAGTATTTGCCAGAAGACAATGTGTCTTTTGATTCTTATTATGAGATTCAGAAACTGGTTTATAGTCTTGGGTTGCCTTCGGAGATGATAGATGTTTGCATCGACAATTGCATGATCTACTGGGGAGATGATGAGAAGTTAGAAGAATGTCGATTCTGCAAGAAGCCATAATTTAAGCCGCAAGGACGGGGACGTAATAAGGTACCGTACCAAAGGATGTGGTACCTACCAATTACAGACAGACTGGAAAGATTGTACTAATCAGAGCAGACTGCTGAAAAGATTAGATGGCATGCCGAGCATACTCAGACGGATGGTGAGATGACTCATCCATCAGATGCAAGAGCCTGGAAACATTTTAACAAAGTACATTCGGATTTCGCTAGCAATAGCCGGAATGTGTGTCTCGGATTATGCACATAAATATTTAGTCAATTCAGAATGTCAGGGAGACAATATTCAATGTGGCCAGTCTTTCTTACGCCATACAACTTGCCACCGGAAATGTGCATGCAACGGGAGTTTCTATTCTTGGCCATATTAATACCTGGTCCGAACCATCCAAAAGGTCTCTGGATGTTTTCCTACAACCACTGATAAAAGAGTTGAAGGATTTGTGGTCAACAGGGGTGAGGACGTATGACTGTTCAACGAAGACGAATTTTACGATGCGAGCGATG
>NC_027752.1:11763538-11763931 GCF_000695525.1 Brassica oleracea var. oleracea
GATTGACTACACATGGGAGATTAGCTTGTCCATATTGTAATGGAACGGCATATGTGTTTCAACTGAAGAATGGTAGGAAGACAAGTTGGTTCGATTGTCACCGTCTATTTCTTTTCATTAGCCATCCGTACCGAAGAAACAAAAAATTTTTTAGGCACAAAAGGGTTGTGAGAAACACTCCTCCTCCATATCTAACTGGAGAACAAATTGAAGCGCAAATCGAATACTACAAAGCAAACGAAACAGTTCATTGTGGTGGTAATTGGCATGACTCTCGTAATATGCCTGATTCTTACGGTGTTCATCACAACTGGCACAAGAAAAGTATATTTTGGGAGTTGCCATATTGGAAGGATCTTCTTCTGCGCCACAACTTCGATGTGATGCATGTAA
>NC_027752.1:11764096-11767022 GCF_000695525.1 Brassica oleracea var. oleracea
CGATATTCAGATTGTCTTCAGAAAAAAAGTCGGTGTTGTTCAACTGGGTGGCATCAGAAGTGAAGTTCTTCGATGGGTATGTTTCAAATCTCTCTAGATGTGTTGAAAAGGGTAAAAAATTCTCCGGGATGAAGAGTCATTATTGTCATGTCTTTATGCAACGATTACTTTCCTTTGCATTTGCGGAGCTACTTCCAACAAACGTACATGAAATACTTGCAGGTAGTATATTATAACGCAGTAATTTTATAATGGTTTAGTTTGCAATAATATATGACTAATATAATATGTTTAATTGTTTTTGGAATATACAAGGCATTGGAGCATTTTTCAGGGATTTGAGCACACACACTCTTAAAGAAGAAGTCGGGGAACAGCTTCAGCAGAACATTCTCATCTTATTGTGCAACTTGGAGAAGATATTTCCTCCGGGATTTTTTTACGTCATGGAGCATCTAGCTGTCCACCTCCCATATAAGGCATTGCTTCGTGGACATGTCCATTACGAATGGATGTATCAGTATGAGCGAACCATGAAATATTTGAAGGGAAAAGCAAAGAACCTCGCAAAATTTGAAGGTTCCATAATTGCTGCAAGTTTGACGGAAGAAACTTCTCACTTCACATCGTACTACTTTGCGTCAAAAGTACGTACCCGGAATAGAGCTCCAAGAAGATATGATGATGGTGGTGTCGCGCCAACATATGCAGTTGTTGGTGTTCCAGACATCTTTAGCCAGATTGGGCGACTCGGTGGGAAATTAAAAGAGGTTTGGTGGTCGAGTGAAGAAGACGCTCATAGTGCACACACCTATATTCTACTTAATTGCGAGGATCTATTGATGCGTTATTTTGAAAGGTAACATATATAGACACCTCTAAACACCTATAAGTATATAAATTGTATATAAAATGTGATTTTACAGCCTATTTGTTTCTCAAATCGAAGAAACATTCCCAGGGATATCCACAAGTGACTTAGACAAAAGAAAAGATCAACATTTTATTAAGTGATTGAAGAATCATGTATTAACTCAAACTCTTAATTTTTTCAGGTCAATCAAACTCTTTTTTCATACATGATCTGTATTTCAACGGTCTCTTTATTTTTACAGGTTGATTATGACGACGATGCAGATTATCCTAAGTGGTTACACGAAATAATTCAATCTCTACTTGTAAAGGTCACCACATCACATATGTATTTCACACGAGGCTATTTCCTTGTAAATAATAACACGGGCCTTGCTATTTCCTCGTAAATGAACGACCAATATTTAAAAAAAGAAGAGAAGAAAAAAGAAGAGAAGAAAGATACTGAAATCATAGGTGGGAAGAAACAAGGCGAGACCTACGTAAGTCTAGCCTTGTCTCCGCCCACATGTGTTGTCGTATCTTTCTCTCCTTCTTTTTTTATCAAATCTTTCTAATTTGAGAAGAAAACTAGTGAGTAATTATCTCTGATTTGAGAAGCAAATCGGTGAGTTTATCTTTGATTTGAGAAGCAAACTGGTGTGTATTTATAGGAAATTTCGAAAGATTTTACGACCAATTAGCTTCGTCTCTTTCCTCGAAAATAAAAAAGCGGGCCTCGCTAATTCCTCGTAAATGAACGAGGACATTTCGAGGAAACCAAACATGGGCCTCGCGAGTTTCTCGTTAAAGGGAAGATGGGTTTGGGGTTTGGAATATATTTGAAGTAGAAGATAAGGAAGATGGGGTTTGGGGTTTCGGATTTTAGGGATTTAAACATAATCATCGCTATTTCCTCGTAAACTAACGAGGAGCTTACGACGAATCCTAAAATAATCATCGTTAATTCCACGTAAGCACAATTCGTCGTAAAGACCTCATAATAGGAAAACACGGGCCTCGCTAATTCCTTGTTAATCAACGAGGACGTTACGAAGAAACAAAACGCGGGCCTCGCTAATTCTTCGTAAAGAAAAACACGGGCCTCGCTAGTTTCTCGTAAATTTACAAGGAAATTACGACGATTACTAATTTCTTATATATACACGCGAGCTCCCTCTCCCATTTCGTCTCCACTTCCTCTCTCTTTCGTAGCAATGATACGTTGTCTTTCTATTTCCTCTCTAATTTGATTAGTTTAGGGTTGATTAGGTGGTTAGTGTAGGGAATTTAGATAGGTTTGCTGATTTTATGTTAATTAGTGTTGATTAGGTGGTTAATGTAGGGAATTCAGCTAGATTTATATACTTTGTTATTTATAGAATTTGTTAATTACTGTTGATGTTAATTTTAAAAATTAAATTTTTTTTTCCAGACGATTCGAAAGAACAGACTTACTCCCCATTATAGATAGATGTTCGGTGAGCCTGGTAGTCGTTCAGACCCGTCGTCTTCTTCAGCTCCCGGTTCTTCGGGTCCGGAGACTGTCCTCGAGACTCAGCCTTCTCAGAGAGTCTCTCGGTCGCCTTCTTCTAGTACACCATCGGTTTCTCATGTGCCTCCTCCGATGGCTCATCCGATGATGCCTCCTCCTGTGCCTCCTCCGATGGCTCCTCCGATGCGCGCCGAGATTCATCCCGATTTGATGGTGCCTCCGAGTGCTCCTTACTCGCAGTACACTGTCAAGGACCTTCTCGGTCAGCCAGGTTGACAATGACCTTCTCGGTCAGCCAGGCATAGAAAGTTTACCAGTCATAGACCCCGACCGACCGGACAGAACTTTGTGGTATGTTACATTAATTATTATTTTTTAATTCTTTTCAAATTTTTTTATAACATTAATAAATAATTTATATTTTAAATTTGTTTTTTTTCAGGTTTGGGGTTAATGGATGTCTTGCATCGGACATAACCGACACGATCAAAGGTTAATTCTCCATGGCACATCCGAACTGGAAAAAGACGCCGATCTACGTCAGAAAGACGTGGTTCAAAATTTACGCTGTAAGTTACT
>NC_027752.1:11768082-11770532 GCF_000695525.1 Brassica oleracea var. oleracea
GATGTAGAGAGGAGGAGTGATGAATTCTACCGGGCGATGAACGACTTAGTTCTTTTTTTTTGGTTGTTGTATTATAAATTCAAAACTTATATATATATACAATATTTTCGTATTGATTTTGTTTTTAAATTTTAATTTTATTAATAAATTAAATAATTTTAATTATTTTTTAATTATATTTTTAAATTCTGTAAAATAATAAAACGAAGTGTATTCGTAGCTAATTTACGACTTATTTGCGTGAAAAGTTTACGAGGAAATGACGAGGAAGGTTAAACGAGTACTTTACGAGGAAATATTTTCGAGGTATTTACGTGTACTTTACGAGGAAATACTTTCGAGATAAATACGTGTAGTTTACGAGGAACTACTTTCGAAGTATTTACGAGGAAATATAGCGATATTCTTACGTGAAATATTTACGTGGTCTTTACGACGAAATATGGTACTTCGTCTTTACGACGAAACGTTTTTCTCGCTAAGTTACGACGAATTGGCGAGAAAATATGCGTTACGACGAACGAGTAACGACGAAATGTGTTTCCTCGCTAATTCTTCGTAAAGTTTCTTTTACGACGAACTCACGACGAATAATGCCGTCGTTAAACTTTTTTTTTTTTTTTTTGTAGTGCATTATAGAACCGTCAGTAGAAAGATACTCAAATCTCTTCTCGAACATATTAAAATAGAAAAGTGGTACGAAACGTAGGATGTTCAGACCGACCATTTTTGTACAATGTGCCACTCTGTTTGTACTTTAAAGAGGTCCCCCCTAATGCACCAATCAACATGAAGCTTATTTAGTTCTCGGTTCTTGTGCATACTCTTTTATATTAGAACACAAACAAGAGGCTATAAATTGATCTTCACATCAAATTCAAATATAAACTTTCATTGATCATAATAATTTTGAAAATATTGAAATTATAAATAGGTCAATTGATTTGGGAAGATGTGAGACGTTGGAGGGCTGTTCACTATTGCAAAGAGACATATCGGTCACGAGAAGTATTTACAATAGAAATTCAACAAAATAATTGAGAAAAAGAGAAAGACAAAATAATTTGAAACACGACAAAAAAGCAATTAAATAACGAATAAAACATCGAGAATCCGAATCATGACGTGTCGTTAACATGATGTGAAACTAGAATCAGATCAAAATAACCAACGGTCAAGATTCACTCCTCAGTTTATGGCTCTTCTTTTATCTTCTTTGTCTCTCCTCTTTTTTCTCACTTCCACTTTCTTCTCTTTCGCTTTTGCTCTGTTCACTCAGAGCATAAACCCTAAAAAGAGAGGAACAAGAAACTAAAAAAAACACGAACATGATGTTGTTGGGGAAGAGACAGAGATCAGAGATAAAGAGAACCACGAGCCTGTCGAAGATAAAATTCGATTTGAACCTACCTTGCGAACCAGAGGAGCCGTCCGATCATCAACATGTTCAGACGTTGAGTCCAAGGAAAAGTAAGCTCGTGGCCGTTGATGAACATCGCCAGGTTCATCATGGTTTGTTAGATCAACGGCTCTTAGCGATGGTCTCGCCGAGAGGTACACAGAGGAGACACTCAGAAGATTACTCCACTCACGCCAGAGATTTTCTGAGGTGTTGCTCTCTCTGTAAACGTCATCTTGTTTCCGGCCGAGACATCTATATGTATAGGTATACGTTTCTTTGTACATATTTACGTGAGTTTACCTGTCGAAGTAAACATGAAGCAAGCTTAGTTTCATGGTTTTGTTTGGGGTTTTGGTGATTTAAATTTGGTTTGTTAATTTAAGCAGAGGAGATAGGGCGTTTTGTAGCTTAGAGTGCAGGCAACAGCAGATTACGGTGGACGAGAGGAAAGAGAAGGGCGTCGTTAGGTCCACCGTCGCCGCCGGATCCGGCAAAGGAGAGAGAGTTTCCGCCGCCGTGTAGGTCACCTTAACAACTATATATATTTATATCCGTATGTTGTATATGGTTATTATTATTATGTCTAAAAGCATATTGACCGTGATTAACCTTGTTAATCATCTTAAGCTTTGCTTAAACTTAATTTAAGAGTTAAGACTATGTTGCTTTGCATATTTGTGTTATACTTATACCCATTAATTTCTAACTATCTAACTACTTTTACATTTTTAAAACTTAAAACACCAATAGTTAACAAGTATGTCAAATGTAAATACTATACAGAGAGTACGAAAACCGTATTTGCGTCAATTTGGAATAATAATTGTAAATCAATTTAGGTTAAGTTACAATATACAGATGACAGTGATCTGCCTTATGTATGGTAGTGTAGACATCATGTACAATATACCGCTAAAAATACTAATCGAACTGTTTTTTTTGGTAACTTTACTAATCGAACTGTTTTTTACGTCATGCTTCGACACTACAAGAAAACATCGGTATTCTGACGGACATTCCGACGGAAAATGAAATCCTCGGAATTTCC
>NC_027752.1:11771631-11776132 GCF_000695525.1 Brassica oleracea var. oleracea
ATTTATAAACACTATTTTTTTATTTTTGTATTTATAAAAACTATTTTTAAATATACAAAACGTTCTTTGTATATAAATTCGTTTTTTGGATTTATAAAAGATGATTTCATATTTTAAAATTAATTTTGTATTTATAAAACATTTTTTTTATTTATAAACACTATTTTTTTATTTTTGTATTTATAAAAACTATTTTTAAATATACAAAACGTTCTTTGTATATAAATTCGTTTTTTGGATTTATAAAAGATGATTTCATATTTTAAAATTAATTTTGTATTTATAAAACATTTTTTTTATTTATAAACACTATTTTTTTATTTTTGTATTTATAAAAACTATTTTTAAATATACAAAACGTTCTTTGTATATAAATTCGTTTTTTGGATTTATAAAAGATGATTTCATATTTTAAAATTAATTTTGTATTTATAAAACATTTTTTTATTTATAAAAACTATTTTATTATTTTTTGTATTTTAAATATGTTTTCTATTTCAATTTTAATTTTATATTTTTGAATTTCAATTTAAAAAAATAAATTTATAATTTTTTTTTTGAATTTTGGAAATATTCCGAGGAAGTGTATCCCTCGGAATATTCCGACGACATATTCCGAGGAATATTCCGAGGAATTTCCGACGAAAAAAGTCCTCGGAATATTCCGAGGAAATTCATTTCCTCGGAATTCCGTCGGAAATTTCCGAGGGATTTCCGAGGAAAGATGAATTTCCGAGGAGTTATTTCCGAGGACTTTTTTCGTCGGTATGTCGTCGGAATAGCGTTATTCCGACGACATACCGACGATTTTTTCCCTCAGTATGCCGCTGTTTTCTTGTAGTGCGATATTTGAACATAAGCCTTTTTATTCTTCGGGTCCGAATGTCAGATGTCACGGACCGCAGCCGCACCACACCGCATATAATAGTTAAGTATGGACATTCGGGTCTTGGGGACGGATGACCTGTCAGTCCGGCTTTTCAGGTCTTAGATATTAGACCCAATAGAGTAATTAGAACTTTTCGCTCCGGGGTCGGTTTGGTCATGTCGGATCTGGGTCGGTTGGGTCCAATTGTCAAGGAATCGCCAATACCCACTATTGTTTTGTTCTTAAAAGTTCCGGGTCAGTTTCAGATATTTTGGATCTGAAAACCTGAAAAATACCCGAAAACCGAAAAAAATCTAAAAAATATTCAAATACCCCAAAAAACACCCTAAGTTTTACCCAAAATCTGACTCAAAGACACGAAAAATACCCAAAATTTAATCTAGTTACATGAACTATATTTTTGAAAATCTAAAATTTTACTCGAAACCCATAACTATACCCGAAAATCCGAACCCAAAACTTAAATAAATATCCATAATATCAAAAATATATGGAACACCCGTATATACCTAAATATACTAGAAGTTTTGGATATTTCGGGTCCCCTATCGGGTCTCGGGTTCGATTTAGGTCGGGTCCAAGACCGCAAACTATCCAGACCTAGTTAATAGTAACAAAAATCTCTGCACATACTTACGTATCGATATGTTTTTCTTACTTTTAGAACCGATCCACAATTGTTCCATAGTTATCCCGTATGTTGCTATTCGGACCATTCATCTGAAAAAACAATTTACATAGATTTGACGTCAGTCAAGTAAGAAATCTCATTGACTAGGTCCCTGGCAACATTTTAGCAGATTCTTCCTTTTTAAGGCCGAGATTCTCTTGATCCTCTTTGCTTGTGAAAAAATATAAATTTCTTGAATTTTGTTTCAGCATAATATTATTTGGATAATCCAGTCAATGCGTTCTTACATTTCAATTCTAATGGGTTTTGTGTTCAAATAAGAAGAATCTTCTCTCTTGTATAAGAAAAACAAAAAAAAAAATTGATTACATGTAGTAGAAGTAGATGATGGTTGTGATATAATTCTGAATTTTATGTAAACGCCAACTTGGATAAGAAATAATCGTAGCCAATATCTTAAAGAACATTAGGATACTACCCGTGTTGGAATGCGGGTTATAATTCTTTTCATTTATAAAATTGATAAAATAAAATAATTGTGTTTTGTTAAGCCATTAAAAAAAAGTTTGGTTATTTAACCTTGTGTTGCAAAGTTAAACTCATTGTTTATAGTTAATGTTTTATTTTAAGAATTCATAAATGATGTAGTCAAACATATCTCATCTATTCTAGTAAAATACTGGATAATTTATTGTATAAACTTCATCATAAAGAAAATAATGATAAATTATGGCATGACATACTAAATAATGCTTTTCGTAAAATCTTAGATGTTAGTAAAGGCTATTACCTGTTAAGGAAAATGTCTGACAAAATATTTTACAAAACTGTGATAGATGGCTTGAAGTTTGTGTAAAACCGGCAAATAACGCTTCAGTTAGTATCAAAACCAATTTTGTTAAAGTATAATTGTTAAGTGACCACAAAATAGGACATATATATATTTAATTTGTTAAGTTGGTAGTGAAATGGTCCAACAATAATAGACTTTTGTATAGTTTTATTTTTTAGAATGACTATTTTAATAGAGTAAAAATAAGCATTATACTGTGTGAAACATATAAGAATCTGCAGTTTTTTTTTTTTTTTTTTTTTTTTTTTTTTTTTGCAGTTTGAATCTGCAGTTTGAATTTAGTAACCAGAAGTTTCTTCTATTCTTGGCTTCAAGTTTAGGCTCTTGTTGTATCTAAAGAGGCCCCGTTCTTGATTTTCACATCTTATTTGTCGTCCAAGTGCTCTTTTCAGAGTCTAAAACTTCAGAATCCGAGTTGGTCAAAAGAGCTGAGGTTGACGACACTGTGGTGTTTCCAAAGAACTTCAAATCATCCTCTCTCATTCTCTCAGCATATTTCTCAGAGTTGAAACTCGAGTCACTGTTTTCCCCACCAAACGCAACCTCGAGTTGCTCCATATTGAAGATATCCTTCAGAATCTTCTTGCTTAGGTTATCATCTGAGTACACGAATTCCACCTTGTTGCGTGTCTTTGGGTCTAGAAACGGTTTCACCATCTTGCAGATTTATACAAATTTCATCTTTATGTCAGTAATAAAAAGTTCCATGGTACATAAGAGACTTACATGAGAGATTTTTTAAACTATACCTTCCAAAACGGTTCGAAAATCTTCGGCGGATTGTATAGGACGGCCAAGCCTAAGCGTTCAGGGTAATGTTCTTGTAACACATGAGCGGTTTCTCGAGACACTTTGACTGATATATGCGACATGTTGAAACCGTGAAAATCGATAAGCCAAACCATTTGGTCTTGGTGATCCGGTAGATTCAAGATTGCGTTTTCCATGCAGTATACCAAGAATCTAATCTGCCCTTTAGGAGATTTTGTATTCTGTAATAAAACGAAAAATGGGTATAAGTAAAAAGACAATTTACATAGGCTGTACATGGTAAGGCATAAAATGAAATTAGTGGAATAATTAAACGTGGATGGAACAAAAATTGGATACTCATTCCAATTGTTTCTTATCTTTTTTTTTTTTGTCGACCAATTGTTTCTTATCAAATTATAGATGAATGTATATATGTGTTTCTATTTGTATTTTTGTGAATTTTATTCAATGACTATTCTATTTCGTTCAGGGTAAATGATAAAATAATTGTGGAATTAATCGAATAAGAGTGCTTAGTAATTTGTGGAATTAAATTGTAGGAATGGTTAATTCATGTCGATTCCAAAACAACTACTATTTAAATGAAGTACAAAACAATTAAATCCCACTAAAATATGTAGAAAAAAAATGGAATGTATTATCAAATATTCAGGAATAAAAAGTCTCCTGAATGAGATTGAATGGAATCATTTTCACTATGGCAGTCTTTTGCGTTCCGTTTTTTCAATTTCCTTTCATTCATCCTACTCCTAAACTTGACTACCAGTTATTGCTTAAAGCATTCCAGGTCATATTATTCCACAAATGTACAATCCGGTTGCAGGCATAGAGAATCAAGAGCTTGGGATCAAGAATTTAAGACACCAAACCTGACAACTTGGTCTCATAACCAAAACCGGTCTTCCATACTTGTCAGTACAGTTTGCTCGGTATATCTTCCCGGTCTCGGCTTCTCGTGAAATATCTTCCTATAATTTCACATATTCAAGAAACATTTTAGAAAAAGTTTCATGGTTCATAGGATGATGGTTATAAATTCAAGAATACATACCCATCGAATCTCCTCGGGTTTGTATTGAGTCCTCCATTTCAAGGTTTCTTTGAGCATTTTAGTTGCTTTCTTGACATGTCCGTTACGTGCAGCTAAGTACCGGGCAATGGCAGCATCTGAACAATACTCAGATGACTTCTTAGTCAATGGCCCTAGTAATCCCCTCACTTCATTTATCTATAATTGTGACAATAAAGTGTTTACAAGGACACAAGATTTATATCAACATGCAATACACTACAAGAAAACAGCGATATTCTGACGGACATTCCGACGGAAAATGAAATCCTCGGAATATACCGA
>NC_027752.1:11782564-11796156 GCF_000695525.1 Brassica oleracea var. oleracea
AAAAATATAGCGAGGGACATTTCCCTCGGAATTTTCCGAGGGACAACTCCCTCGGAAAATTCCGAGGAACGGATCCCTCGGAATATACCGAGGGAACAGTTCCTCGGAATAAACCGAGGAAAAAGTCCGTCGGTATACTCCTATCGATCGATGTATATATGTCCAAACACGCATCGATCGATGAACTTCCGAGGAATTATCCCGACGAAGTTCTACCTCGGTATATTCCGAGGACTTTTCCGACAAACAAGGGATCCTCGGAATTTCCTCGGAAATTTATTTCCTCGGAATTCCGTCGGAAAATTCCGAGGGATTTCAGAGGAAAAAAGAAATTCCGAGGAATTATTTCCGACGACGTATTTCGTCGGAATTGCGTCGGAATAACGATATTCCGACGAAATTCCGACGATTTTTTCCCTCAGAATCCTTGATGTTTTCTTGTAGTGATATATATAATATTAGGTGATTTTCCCGTGCTCAAGCACGGGTATAAATATTTATAAAGTAAATATATTATAATAATTGATTGCTACTTACTTTTAATTTTAAATTAATTTATAATTTATATGCATTATTGATATTAATAATATTATATTAATTTAATTATACATATGATTTTATATATGTTATATGTTGTTTTCAGTCAAATTAGTTATAATTTATGTAAATTAGATTGCATATATGAATTCAACTGTAATATTTTTTATTCTATATATTAAAATTTTGATTATTTTCTTTTTTGCATTTAGGTGGTTGTTGTCTTAGATATGTAAATATATTTTATGAACATTATGTATAATTTAAAGATATATTGTGCTTAAAATGGAAAAAAAAAACTAAATTGTGTGATTCCAAATTACATAAATTAATATAACGAAACGATAATATTCTGAAGTCTCATGCATATATATAAATTTTACAAAAGAACTAAACTTTAATAGTTGGTTAATATTTTATTTTCATTTTTAATATATTTTGAGTTGTCATATGATTTATATTTATAAAATAAATTACTATTCTTATAAAATTATATATTCTTATCGTAGTTAAATCTATGATTTTATATAAGTTGGATTAGTCGAATCATTCATGTTGTGAGTATATTTAGTTACATATATTCTTTCAAATTCAAAATGAAGTATAATTATTATTTTATTATAATTAAGTCAAATGTGCATGTATTTTCATAATATTTATCAAATTATATGTTGTTGTTTTTTAAAAAACTATTAAAAAATAAAGCGACGATCAATAGGAAGTTACATGCGTGACTAGCTGATACATTTTTGAAAGCTCATGAACACATATCAATATTTACAATAATTAAAATATTTTATTAATTCTAAATAAATTTATGTCTTTGGTATTTTGATTATGGTTCTCTTAAATTCAACAAACATAAAAACATAAAATTTAAAAGCAAATTTAATATTAAGAAAACAAATAACTTTAATAATGATAAAATATAATATATCTATCTCATTAAACTATTTTGTAACTATTTGATCAAACGATTTTTATTTTAAAATTTTATTTTTAGTTTTTTTTAATATCTCTTAAAAATAAGCAGTAAAAAAATTGTGATTGTATTTAAAAATAATATTATATAAGTAAAATATAATTTTTGATATTGTTTTGCTGTAATTGAAAGATATTATATTCAACTAAATATATGAAAAATAAATAAAATATTTCAATATTACTAATTATAAAATAGTTTTAGACAGTTAAACATATATCAATTTATGTTACTTAATTATTTTATGTAATCATATAAGAAAATATATAAAAATATAAAAGTAGTTTTATTACTTTGAATTTTTTGTATTGTTTAAATTATGTTTTAAGAGAAATAATATTTTTGTTTCTAATATCAAGATTATCTGTGTAATTTTTTTTAAGAAATCACATTATATAGAAATTTATAATTTTCATCTAAGAAAATATAAATATAAAGAAAGTATTTTAGTACTTCAAAATTTTATTTTATGTTATTTAAAAATATTTTTTAATGTAATATTACTATTTTGTGAACTTTCTCTTTTTATGAAATCATATTATATATACATATATTTTCGTTTTTCAATTTTTTTTAAACTTTATAAAAATTTTCCTTTTTATTTTATGTGTATATTTTTGGATTTTTTTAAAGGAAACTAAATAAAATAATAAATAATAGTATTTTAAATGTAATTTAATTCATTAAGGGAATTAGTGTAATCAACCAATGTAAGAGTTAACGTGAGAGCAACACATATGAATTATGTAATCCTCTAAGAAAATATATAGATATATAAAAATATTTTTATTACTTTATTTTTTTTTGTATTGTTTAATTATGTTTTAAAATAATTAATATTTATGTTTCTAATATCAAGATTAGCTGTGTAAATTGTTTTTAATGAAATCAAATTATATAGAAATTTATAATTTTCATCTAAGAAAATATAAATATAAAGAAAGTATTTTAGTACTTCAAAATTTTATTTTATGTTATTTAAAAATATTTTTTAATGTAATATTACTATTTTGTGAACTTTCTCTTTTTATGAAATCATATTATATATACATATATTTTCGTTTTTCAATTTTTTTTAACTTTATAAAAAAATTTTTTTTATTATATGTGTATATTTTTGGAAATTTTTTAAAAGGAAACTAAAAATAATAGTAAATAATAGTATTTTAAATGCAAATTAATTCATTAAGGGTATCAATGTAATCAACCATATTGAGAGTTAACATGAAAGCGACACATATGAAACTAAATTCTCGAATAATATTATAGAGATCGAATTATTGATACACACATCAAATTATCATCATCACAAACACAGTTAGTGATTCATCATCATCATCATCATCATCATCATCATCATCATCATCATACCTTGTTTAGATACTCCTCTGGTGGCAAAGTTTTCTCAGATTCACTTGGAGGTGAACTTTTGGTATCAGAACTCATATCTTCCTGGAAATTCATACTGCAATTTATTATTCATTGGCCACAAACAGGGATCAAGAAACAAGGCATATAATAGAGCTTGATTTTAGCCAAACTTAAGAAGCTATTAAGCTAATTAATACGATGCTAATTAAATACAAATCAAGAAACACAAGAACAGGTTCTGGTCAAGTTACCTATCGAACTAGATCAGAGAAACATCCTAAATTACAGTTCTTTAAAAAATAAAATAAAAAGAAGTAAGATAACTAATTAACATTCTGACCTATGATCTTACTCCTAGATAACTACAATCAGCATAAACTCAGAAATTAAAAATTAAAGAACATGAAATCACCTTCGAAATAAAAAAAAATTGTATTGGAGCGATCAGCGAAGAGATCCGTTTAATAGAAATGGAAGAGCGTTTAAACTGAGACCAATAAGTCTTAAAAGCTCCCGTCTGAAAAAATCAAAGACTTAATTGTAAGAGTAGTAGAAGAAGAACATGAGTTTCGTCAGGCGGCTACGTCACGGACACCGTGATGAGAGCTCAAAGACACGTGACGCGCAATTGAGGGAAGACACAAACACCTTTTTCGTTTTTTTTTTTGGTAGGAAACACCTTTTTCGTTTTTGTTTTGGTTCAAAGCAGATTCTGGTTACTTTATTCAACGTGGAGAGTGAACTGAACCGGGAATTGAACCCGGTTTGACCTCTTGATTTGAACTTTGGTCGTGTAAAACGAGGGAAAACGGTTTATTGGAGCCTGAACTAGGGTACTGAGAAAATACATACTTCAACTTTTACTGCATGTCAAAACATACATTGATTTATCAAAAACTTGAAATTTATACATGGACTAGGGATCGTTGAAAAAATACATACTTCAACTCCTATTACATGCTAAAACATACCTTAACTAATCAAAAATTTGAAATTTATACCCAATCTTTAGAAATTAACACTAATTCCAATTTTGACTTAAACTCTGTTAATTGATTGTTAACGACTAACTAGGATATTTAGTAGATTAATGAGTTATGGCCTAATCGAAAATCAAATTGGAATGGGTCACATCTGATAATAGTTGGACCGGAACCCTAAAACAGTGAACTATTATCTCTACGACGTCGTTTGTTATGTGTTTTGTTTCTTCACTCTGTCTTGTCGGGATCCTTCACTTTGTCGCAGGAGAAGAAAGAAAGAAGAGGAGATTAAAAACACAGAACAGACAACATCATATTGATAATATGGTCTATTGTTTTAGGGCTTCGGGGCAACTATTATCAGATTTGATACATTCCAATTTGATTTTCGATTAGGCTCAATTATTATTAATCTGACTTATTAGCCAATTAAGTATCCTAGTCTTTATCGTTAACAATTAATTAACAGAGTTTAAGTCAAAATTGAGATTAGCGTTGACTTCAAAAGACTAGGCATAAATTTCAATTTTTTGATTAGTTAAAGTATGTTTTGGCATGCAATAAGAGTTGGGGTATGTATTCTTTTATTGACCCCTAGTTCAGACATGAATTTCAAATTTTTGATTAGTTAAAGTATGTTTTGGTATGCACTAAAAATTGAGGTATTTATTTTTTCCAGCCAGGCATGAATAATCACGAATAAGCGGTTTTTGCGTGTAAATTGTGATTGTGACGTTCTAACCAACCTTCTTGGTCGTTATTTTCAGCCGCTCTGGCATCACAAAATACCAACCACATTTTCTCATGTCATGTGTCATACCACCAACTCCACTAAGCCCAAAAGGAAACATTTACTGGATTACTCTAGCATTTTATTATTTTTTCTAATAATGCTTAAATAATCGAGTAAATGTTAAAAGTTTTTTTAAATGTTTTTTTAACTGTTGATTGGATAAATAAAGAGCACCAATGAAGGCCCATATATTTTAAATGACTTTTAATTTATAAAAGAATCATTGATTTTTGGACAATTCTCTTAAATAGGCATATTTCAATTTTTTGTCTCAAAATTAGCTCTTTAAGCTAAAAATCAGATTAATAATTTTAATTAATAGATCAAAAGACTAAACTACCTTCACTCACTAATAAAGGTAAAAGAGAAAACAAACGGAAAAAAAACCTACGAAGAGATACGACGACAACGAAAAGATACAACGTCTCCGTCATCACCATCTTCTCTCGACGACGCCAGAAATAAATCAAGGCGAATCTACAACCGTCGACAGTCTTATCGGTCTAAAATCGAACTAAGACATATAAGTATTAGTCATTTCTGATTCAAAATTAAATTTAGTGTTCTTAATTGAAAAATTGGAAATTTTGCAAATGAATGTTTAATGTTAGCTTGTTTACTTTGAATTTTCAAACAGATAAATACTTATCTCAAAGAGATCAGTAATTAAGCAACTTTCATCTCCTTCACATAGTTTCCTTCCATCTCTCTTCCAAGCCTAAGCTTCCATCTCTCTTCCAAGCCTAAGCTTCCAAGCCTAAGCTTCCATTTCTTTCCAAGGTACTCGCTTTCTTCCCACTCTCTCAAAGGAGTGAACTTTTTTGTGTGTACATGTATTGTATTTGATCTTGTCCCTTGTACTTTTATGCTAAGCTTGTTTGTGGGATATGTCTAAGCATTTGATACGATTTGATGTTAACTTTTGGCATTTGAAAATTGCAGCCTAGTCGTAGTAGCTGCAACCATTTGAAGTTTTTTAACAAGTTTTATTAGTTTTAACTTTTAAATATATTTTTATAGTTTACATTTCTTTTATTATTATATATAATTTTAATTTTAAAAACATTTTTCAACTTTTCTAGTTTAAATATTAATATAATTTTATATATTTGTTAGTTTAGGATGTGCAAGTTTTATTTATGATTTTTAGATTAAGGAATTTATTTTAGACTTTTTCTTTTGTATATTTAAAAACATTATAAAGATTTAATAATTTTATTATATTTTAAAAATAATTTTTTATTTTTTTATAATAATATTTTTTAAGAAAATTGTAGATATTTGAAAACTCTCGATGTATTCTGGATAGATTTTTCCAATGAATTTCCGACGGAATATTCTCGATGGATTTTATTTGTTGGAAAAATTCTCAGTAGGTTTTTTGGTAAAAAATTTCGGAATGTTTTGACAAAAAAAAAAAATTTCGACTTTCTAGATCTGACAATACGTATTTATCGGAATTCCGTCCTAATAGTTTTTTCCGACAAATACGTCAGCCGGAAATTGTATGTTTTCTTATTGTGAGATCTGGTGACAGACAGTCATAAAAAGTTTCCGAAGGTGTTTTTTCCTCTTTACAGACCGTATATAGAGGTCCATGAGCGGCAGACCCCTAAAATATCTCAGCGGTTCTGGTGGCTCAACAAATAAAAAATAGCGATACTCAATTAGAAGAAGATGGAGTTTCACTCTAGAGTTGGAGATTCGTCGAGATCATTCTAGGAATTCGTAATGGTTCTTGGAGGTGATTCCGCTTACGGTGGTGTTGGCTTGGAGATAACGTTTCCCTGGATTGTGTGGACTCCTGAATAGGTGTAATGTATAATAGACACGACGACTAAGATTTGGGAGTCTATCGCCTCTACGGATATAGTGAACATTTTCTAGAATAAAAAATGATTTCTAAAGTTATATAGTTTTTACAATAAATATTATTTTTATAGGTAGTATTTGATTTTGAAAATTATCTTATTATATAAAGTTTGGTTCTTCAAAGTTGCTACGATCGTGACATGTATCAAATTTGTTTTTAAAAATTATGACATGTGTTAAAAATATGATACAGATCTTAGGATTTTAGATAGATTTGGAAAATAAAAATTATTTTTATAAAAATATTTTTTTACTGTTTCTTTTATGGTTTTAGAAAAGAAATTTTTTATTAATAGTCTTTTACAATTATATATTATTCATGATATTATAAAATGAAATTACTATCAAGTAATATTTTCAGTTAATATAATCTTATTATACAAAACTTGGTTCTTCAAATTTGTTAATTAACATGATCGCAACACATGACAATTATATTTTTAAGATTGTGACATGCGTTAATCTATCTCATAATTAAAAATATATATACTAACATATTAACAAAAATGAATTTTATTAAAAGTAATTATAAATATTATTTAATAGTAATTTTCCTTTTTTAAAATCCTAATAAAAAGATAATTACAAAAGATTATTTGATAGTAATTTTCCTTCTAATATTGGAAAATCCTAATAAAAAGATAATTGTAAAATATTATTTGATAGTAATTTTTTTTCTAATATTGTGACATGTGTTCAAATAAATAATTATTAAAAAAATATATAATAAGATAACAAAAATGATTTTTCTTAAAAACATAATAGTAAATATTATTTAATAGTCTTATTATTATTATTTTATTATAATGTTTTTCTTAAAAAATACTAAAAATAGAGAATTATAAAAGATAAATATTAACTTTTAAGAAAAAACGTTAAACAAAAACGAATTATAAAATCCTACAAGTACAATAAATTATTTAATAAAAACATGAAAAAACTAACTTTAAAATAAATAATATTACTTTTTTAAAAGCTTAATTAAAAGAAAATTATAAAAGTATTATTTTTTTTATAAGTAACAAACTTTTTTTAATAGATAATTATATGTTAAAAATTATGACCAAAAGTAGCTACAAATATTTCACATCTATATTTAGGTTTAAGCTTCCACATATTGTTTTTACAAAACACAATAGTATTTACATGAAAAGTATTACTTGAGTATTTTCTTTTAATTTCTTGATACAATTCAACATTTTATTATCCTTATTACATCTTATGATGCTCACATTACTTTTAATTTTGATGTTGTTGTCGTACATGAGTATGTGTGAATATGATTAATATATTTTTTTATGTATAAAACAAAATATATAAATAATTAAACATTATTTTTCTATTAAAATAAATAGCTGTATAAAAATCTAAAAGAAAAACTAATTATAAAATAATTAATATCCTTTTTAAAGTCTAAATAAAAAAAAATGTAAAAGTAATCTTATTTTTCTTATATTTAACTAACTTTACTTTTTAATAATTTTGTGTTAAAAAAATATAAACTAAAATTAACTTCAAATATTTCACCCGAGATGATTGTGAATGTGCCAATAAATTTTTATTTTCCTAAAATCTTAAATAAAAGAGACTTCTAAAAAAATATTTTCTAATCTTAACCAATTAAGATTTTTATCTTTTTTATTTTTAAATCCTGACCGGAGAAAATTGTAAAATTTTATTTAATAGTAATTATTACATAAAAATAAATGATAAACATGATAGTAACAATTATTTAATTAACGAGAAAATTGTAAAATATGTTATTTATATTGAAAATAAACAAATTTTGAAAATTGCAACTTATAAAAATAGTTAATATTAACTGGAAATAGTTATTTGATAGAAATTTTATTTTTCTAAATCCTAGACAAAATATAATTGTAAAAGATTATATAATATTAATTTCCTTTTCTAAAATCCTAAAAACTGTAAAAGAATAATTGATAGTTTTTTTCTTTTTTATAAAAAATCCTAAACAAAACAAAATTGTATCATATTTTTAAGTCATAAAAAAAAGAGTTGTAAAAATTGATTTGATAATATTTTTAAGAGAGTATTTGGTGATGAACGTGATACTAAAAATTATTTAATTAACAAAAGAAGTTTAAATTAGTATGATACGAATTGTAAAAATATTAATTTTAAAATTATTTATTAATAACTAAAAATAATTATTTGGTAGCAATTTATTATTTCTGAAATTCTAAAGAGAAGATAATTGTAATAGGTTATACGACAATAATTTTTCGTTTTCTGAAATCTTAAAAAAAATTATAAATGAGTATTTAATATTAATTTTTAATTTTTTAATTGTAAATAAATAGGAGATTTATAAAATAGATTGTTTTCCTCTTTTAAAAATACCAGCAAAATAAAATTTTAAAGACTTATTTAATAAAACATTAAATTAGTACATATGTATAATGTTGTCATTGATTCGATTGGAGTATTTGACTTTTTTTTATTCAATTTTTTATTTCGGGTTGTGTTCAGTTTAAACGTTTAGATATAGTATTTTCTCTAATCTTAAGTACAAGTTTATAACAATTCATCTATGCACCATGATTATAAAATATAAATATTAACTTGAATTTATGTGTGAAAACGGGTTTTAATTATAAAATAAATTTCAAACAACATATGCAAAAAAATAATCATAAAACTATAATAACATGATTTAGTATTTTATGATTTTTATTAAATTAAAACAAAAAAAAACTCGTTGCATCTTGTTTGGTAATAAAGAACAGAAAATATTTAATATGCAAAATATATAGCATTTATATTCGTCTTTCTCGTCGTTAGAAAAAGGATGTAAATTTTTTATCATATTTAATTACTTTTATTCACCTTGACTTATGAATAAACTCCACTAAATTCTTGGCTATTTTAATTTGAGTTCGGCTTATGTGGTTGTTAAACCATGAAATAATAATTAGGATATGACAGACCTACAAAAGTGTCACGCGCACAACTATTTCATACACGTGTTGGATATATAGGCACAATAATTTGACCAGTTTAAATAAATAATAAGCTATGTTTAAACAAATAATAAGCTATGGCTCAGAATGTTACGATCCGTGTGCACTACGGTTAACAGTAACAAAACTCTTTACATATACCATATATTTATATGTTTTTATTACTTTTTTAACCGCACCGTAGCCGTACCGATTGTCTCGCACCGCTCAATTCGCTGTTACCATTCGAAATCTATGAATATTAATCAGCAAAGGTTAGTTATGAAAATATTTTGCATATTCAACATATTACATTAATAATTGTATGACCGATTTGATGGTTAGCGAAGAATGTTAAAATGGCAATAATACAATTAATGAATTATAAATTATTCATATTTAATAATGAAAACATGAATAAAATATATACTATTATTTGAAAAGTGATTTTGCTTACTTGTCATATTTTCATTGATTTTAGTTTATTTTGATTAAATTTTAAAAGTTTATTTTTAATATTTCCCATGATTTAGGTTTAGTTATTATTTTTAGTAAATAATTTTTAATTGTTAGTTTTTAAACAATTTTAGTGATTATTTAATAAATACTTTTATCAAAATTTAGAATAATTATTAACATGTGTTATCAAATTTTAAATACTAATTTTATAGCTATGTTCATCTTATGCTTATTTTAATAATATTAAAATGTATAATATTTGTTTTATTTATTATTCTTAAAAGGAAGTCTTCTTCGTTTTTATATTACAAAGTTATATAGTATTGAGTTTTATTAACATCAACTTAACAATCAAAAGCTTTGATTCCAAAGAATACAAATTCTTGCTGTTATTATTTAAAATCCAACTTTTACAAGACATATACAATTTATTAGTTTTAGTTTATACAGTTTTAGTGAAATAGAAGCATGATTTTAATTATTATAGATTTTTTAATATGTGTCACTATAAACTCTGGTGAAATTTTTTTTATATAAAATGCAATTATACCAATGTTCGTAGGAATTATCTAACAAAGAAAAATGTTTAATCAATTTATATTATTATTTAATGTAAAGAGGTTTGGTTTCATAGGGTTCACTGATAATCCATAACTATGATTTTATTTTATAGATTTATCTTTTATGTTATTTTAAATTACTAATAAAATTTTGTTAGATTATTATGATTATGATTCATTTTACATGTGTAGTTTGGTGATAGAATAAATAAAACAATTTGCAAGTACTAAGCGATTATCTAAGTTGCGATGTAATAAAAAAATCAAGCTATATTTTCTGATTAATTTAATATTTGAAAGTAATTAAATAATTTTGATCGAAATAAAAATTATATCAAAATTAGACTTAGTTGGATATATATTGTGCGGACTATCATCTAATTCTCCTATAACTAATAATGAACACATGAATAAAATATTTATTTTCAAACTGTATTTTCCTTTTAGTAAAATAGATTTAACATGCAAATTATATGAATTTATGTTTTTCTTTCACATTGTAAGAAGGGGGACGTAGTTTTTTTTTTAATCGGATTTGGTTACTTTTATAGTTTTATTTACTTGGCCTATGAATAAACTCCAAACCAAACCAAAGTTTGGCTATTTTGATTTGAGTTATGTTTATGTGGTGAAACCAATGGAACATGAAACAATCATTAGGGTATGACAGACCTACAAACGTTTCACACAGCAATTTGCCCAGTTTAAATAATTAATAAGCTATGAAATAGTAATCAGCGAAGATTGGTTATGAAAAGATTTTTAATAATCAATATATTTCATTAATAACTATTATATTAATTTGTTGGTAAGTAAAAAATGGTAAAATGATAACAATATCATTAATGAAGATTTTACGTTTAAATTTAAACTGAATGACAAATTTAAAAATAAAATATAAATGAAAAAAAAATTAAACTGTGTTTCTTTTTAGTAGAATAGATAGTTATATAAGGGACCATGTATCATGTGTAAATCAACGGAGACAGATTACCTAAAAGTCACATGCGAGTCAGCATCATTCACTAATCCTAAAGATATGTTTCAAAATATCAGAGATCTTCATAGTCAGCATCATTCATTAAAATATCTGAAGACTAAAGAAAATTCAAAAAGACAGGAAAGAGGAAAATAAATGGCAAAAGGCAGGTATAAAGACATCTAAAACCTGAGTATGCTGTAAATATAGCGTTTAGAGACTGAATATTTATGTGTTATTATTAATGACTAAGAGGGTTCCTTTATATAAGAATTACAAGATAAACATAAAGTATCTAAAACCTAAACTTATTAGGATTAGGAAAACTACTAATACATAATAATGGAAAGAATACATCTACTAGGAAAAGGAAAGGGTTTCCTTTTCTATAAGCTTTGTAGCCGCATTTCTCTCTCCTGAAGTCGGCTCTCTCTCTCCTCTCTCTAGGCTTCGGCCATCTCTCCATCTTCTAGGTATTGGGCCGGTCTCGGTCCGGACTTGGTTAATGGCAATCAACTCCATGATTTATAACACTCCCCCTTGGATGCCATAACCATACATGATTTGTAGTACGTTTCATGTTGCCCCATTAAAACCTTATCAGGAAAACCCAGTGGGACAAAACCATGATGAAGGAAAAAGAGTACAACACGCACTACTCCCCCTGATGTGAACCTCACTGTAGGTTTCTACATTCTACGCATCTGGTGCGTGATCTTTCTTGTATATGTAGGAAGGGAGTAATCGGCCAAGTTCATTACTAAGCCGTATCTAGACCACTTTGACCTCTTAGGTCGTTTCTCATGTCTCTTGACATTGAGTGTCCCGGTAAAGGATGTGTGCTAAACAATGTGAACCATATTGTTCTCGGGGATCACTATTGGGTCTTTACAAATCATGTTTGCATTTGTCCATAGTCTAGACGTCGTGTTTGCATGTGTCCATAGTCTAGACGTGATCGTCTACTGTTAACTCTTTACTTTGATCGGACAAAATAAGTATTTATGGACAATGTACTAGACATGGTTATCATGAACCTATGTCTCGATCTGGCCGCTCCATGTCTGGGTCATAGACCTCGTCTATACATGTCCACTACTTGTCTCATGAGTGTTCAAGATCAATGATCATTCCTGTGAGTTTATAATCTCTTATTATGACTCTGCGCCCAAACACTCTCATGGATGTGGACATCGATTTCTTTGCCTTAGGTAATGTCGTATTCATTTTGCATTCCTATCTTAATGATGGCGTCTCATGACCTTAGTTGCTGTGGATCATATCACACGCTAAGTATATATTATTAGGTCATGAATCTCGGCTTTCACAAGCTTATGGACTACAATACATTTGTATCCGGTTGATCATTTGTCTCTACAAGCCCGTGATCAAAGGATAAGAGCCGGACGCCTTTTTAGCAGAAGGGGCCAGACGCCTTTATCTGAAAGTCGGATGCCTTTTAGCTTAAGGGCTGGACGTCTTTAGTCGAAGGACCAGACGTCTTTAGTCGAAGGACCAGACGCTTTTAGTCGAAGGACCAGACGCTTACAGATACGTTCTGTATCAGTCTACTAACCTCATATATGGACTGTATTGGATTGTCTTTTATACAACTCCAAGATCAATGATCATGCGTGATCAATTTCTTTTACATACTATATGCAGCTGCTTTATGTTTTAGTCCATGAATCAGCTTAGGAACAAAGCTGTTCTGTCATCTTATCCAGTGATCCATATGCTGCTTATTACATCATTTGTATCTAATTTCTTTCTTATGACCAGACCATTGTCAATTTCGAAAATCTGTAGCAGCATCCACCACATAGGAGTTTATCTCCTTATAATTTGTTCCTTTGATCTCTGTGAGTATCTTGTGTAACAAGCTATGATCTAATGCTGTTATTAGGAAACATGAACACTCTAGACCTCGTGATCATGTGCCTTTTCTCACGGTTTCTTTATCTCACAAGATCCATCTATTTCACTGGTTTATCAGATGGCGTTTCTGTATATGTATATGGCCAATACGCCCATCTCTCTTTTAGATACTTTGAACCTCCACGTTTTATCTTTTCTAATCTCTATGATCTTTT
>NC_027752.1:11798129-11805758 GCF_000695525.1 Brassica oleracea var. oleracea
TTTAAGGTTCTGATTTTAATTGATCAATGGATCAATCTCGTTTTTAGGTTTTAGATCGAACTTATAGATCTTCGATTTACTCATAGGAGATTGATCTAATTAACATATGGCTTTCAGTTTTAGAGATTATATCTTTTAGGGTTTCAATCTTTACAAAACAACCAGGTTCGATTCATGTTCTCAGATTAAGTCTGTACCTTTGTTTTTGCAGGTCTGAACCGGACCACCAAAGATCAGAGACGAGCTGAGACGAACGGACGCGAGACGGCTCCTATCGGGTCGCGTTGCCGAGAGCTATCGCGAGCTTGTTTTTTCTCGCGGACGGTTGCGTCTGGTCGGAGATTTAACTCAAGCTGGTTGTGATGCGAACTGGACTAGCTCTGTTGTGAACAAGGAGCTATATGAGAAGAACCGTGAGCTGGTCAAGCTTGAGATCGTCGGTTCATCGTCAGTATATGGATCGCGAACAACTTTGTATTTGAGATCTTTGCACCAACTCCTCTCAGCTCATGAAATAAAAACAAGGAGTATTAGATTACATGAACACCATAATCTGAACAAGATATCATCAAACAACTAAGGTATGATAAACTTATCTTTCAAAGGATTTGAATTTGGCTAGAAAATCTTGTTGGTTCGGATTAGGGTTCCAAAAGACCAAGACGGCGCCGCTTATTGTTTCTGTGAGTGTGGGCGCGTCTGAGATCATATTGACAAACGGTTTGCTCTGATGGATTCGTCTCGTCAAGAGCTTCAATTTGACATGTGGCTCGTCGTCTGGTTCCTCAGGGTTTGAGAGATAGATTGATCTTAAGTTGCGCATGATTTAGGGTTTATGTGTGACGGATTTTAGATTAGGTTTTTTCTCAGGATTTTGGAGTCTATCGTGCTGATAACGTGTTGTAAATAGAGTGTTTAGAGACTGAATATTTCTGTGTTATTATTAATGATCAAGGAGGTTCTTTTATATAAGGATTACAAGATAAAGATAAATGGAAAGTATCCAAAACCTAAACTTACTAGGATTAGGAAAACTACTAATACATAATAATGGAAAGATTACATCTACTAAGAAAAGGAAAAAGTTTCATTTTCTCTAAGCTTTGTGGCCGCCTTCTCTCTCCTGAAGTCGGCTCTCTCTCTCCTCTCTCTAGGCTTCGGCCATCTCTCCATCTTCTAAGTATTGGGCCGGTCTCGGTCCGGGCTTGGTTAATGGCAATCCACTCCATGATTTATAACAGAGTAATTATTTTGTATATCGTGCGTATAAAGACAGCTAAAACTTGAGTGATCGTCATACCTATTTCCAACTGATCCTCCAAATTGAGATTAATTTTATGAACAAACAACATAAAATGATATACTAACACTAAGCCAAATAGTGTTGGATATATAATGCATAAACCAAATATGCATTAAGCCAAAATAAAGATAAGCTTTATTAGGCACAAACAACTTCCATTAAATCGATATATTGTCTAGATCCATATGAGAAATATGTTCCTTCAACTCTTTAATTGGTACAACTTTAGTTAGCGGAAGCACTATTATGGAATTTGTACTTATATGCTCAACTGAAACTATACTATTTTGGATTCGTTTACGCACAACACGATATCTTATGTCGATGTACTTTTATTTTGTGGTGCTCATGTTGTTGTTCGTATATAACACTGTCGAATTATTGTCACAGTAAACTTTAAGAGGTCTCTTAACACCCAGAACCAAATTCATCATGTGATAAAATTATAGCCAGGTAACTTGATTGGATGCTTCATAACATGCTATGTATTCTGCTTCCATTGTGGACGAAGCCAACAAGCTTCTGCTTGGCACTTTGTCATGATATGGCTCCCTGAGAAATAAAAAATACATAAGCTTAAGTGGATCGGCAGCTATCAGAACATCGAGCACAATCAGAATTGGAATAACTAGTGATCTCGAGTTGGTTACCTCGTTTATATATAAGCATAAGATTTTGAGTTTTCTGCAAATGCCACATCACCCGTTTAACTGTTTTCCAATGGTCAATTCTGAGGTTACTTAAGTATTTCTCCAACATGCTAATAATAAAACCCAAAGTCTAATAAATTTTCACAACCGCTGAAGCATAATAAATTTTCAGTATTTCCTCAATCTTTAGCACAGTCCTGAGATATTGCTCTAAACTAAATATATCACCTTAAAAAATAGGAATATCTATTGATTCACAATTTTTCATGCCATAATGTTCCAAAAAATTATCGATGTAGCTATTTTGTAATAAACCTAATATACCACAAAAACGGTTTCGGGGTATTCGTATTCCCAATACAAAAAGATTCACCAAGATCTTTCATCTCAAATTGTTCGGAGAAAAATTACTTGGTGTCGTGAAACAAGGCTACATCGTTTGAGGTAATCCGAATGTCAACAATAGATCAATCCACGCAAGTGTCTAATATGACATCACTTAAGCTGATATCTCCTAAAGAGAAGTCACCGACTGTTGATTTTCTTCTTACTACCCACGAGGAAGCAAATAATGTTCAAGAAGAAATGGAGCCAAGTATACAAGAAGCAAATACTCTTCAAAGAGAAGATCAATTGACAATTAAAAAGTTCTTCTTTCACAGTCTACATTTATTTATTTCTTTTTTGGTACAATCTACATTTATTTCTTCACTATTAGTAGGGGTGCCCTTAGTCCAAGCAGCAAAAATATTATGGAAGAAACTCCATCCAACATGGCATCACTAATACAAACATCTTGGAAGATGATGCTTAATTGATCCTCCTTTCCTCATAATTGATTCACAAGATTATGAACCACCAACTCACATGACTGCTAGTCTGGCTTATATTACAAATTTTAATTAATTATTGAAAAAATAAAAACTTTAAAAGCATGATTAACCCGGGTTCTTAATTTGAGGTTCTTAACTCATGATTTGACACTTTTTTTTACACTTTTCGGCTAAGAGCCGGCTCTTATATCTCTTATTTAAGAGACGGTTCTTAGCTTTTCTTAGTTAAAAACTAAGAAACGGTTCTTAGCTGAAGCTAAGAATCACACCCTAAGAATCCGGGTTAATCATGGTCTAAGGCCGCTAACCTGGCTTTTACTTTACCTACCATTTTATTATTAAACAATTTAACATTGAGAAATCGGCCAAAAAAACCCTGAACTTTGCGGAAATTGCCAAAAGAAACCTGTACTCGAGTCTGACCAATAAAACCCAGATCTTTTGTTGACTTTTTTAGTTTATTCATAAACTTACGGTTGACTTACCAGATTAACACACCGTTAACCGACAGTTAAGACAGTGTTAACTCACCATTAATTAGTGCCGTTTAGTGAAACTACGTCATTTCATCCAATTGTTTTGTTAAAGACAAAATCTCAAAACGACGTCGTTTTGCTTAATTAAAATTATTGTTGGCTGGACTCGAACCCGTGCACTCGTGGTCCTTAGGGGTTTTTGCCACTGAGCTAGTGGACTTTTCGGAAGATTACCACACATGTTTATTTTTATTGATCAAAAGATGTGTTTGATTGAAATCAAACAAAACGAAACCCGTGTTTGAACGTAACCCTAATTTCTCAAATCGATTTGGGGATTTTTCTTGTGATGTGAGGAGTTGGTAAAGGTGAGATATCGCAGTTTTTGATGTTTATATCCCAGTTCTTCGACCACACCCGCATTGCTCCGGGATACCACAAATTCTCATCGTATTCACAGACGAATCCTCACAACCCGAACTCATCATGCGATACTCGAAGAAGGAAAGGTGAGAATCGAGATTCTTAAGGACGAGATCAAAGAGAATCAAGCTTGAATCGCGAACTAGATTTATGATTTTGGGAATTTAGGGTTTATACCAATCGGAGGGGAAAACGCCGTCGTTTCTTTTTGATTCATTTAACTCGGATTCAAAGAGAATAAAAGAAACTATGTTCGTAAATCTATTGAAAAGTCCACTAGCTGAGTGGCAAAAACCCCTACCATTAAACCCGGGTGCACGAGTTCAAGCCGATGGAAGCCCATCTTTTTAATAAAAAAGCAATATAAAATGCGTCGTTTCATTCATTTGTCTTTTAACTCGGATTCAAAGAGAATAAAAGAAACTGTGTTCGTAAATCTATTGCAAAGTCCACTAGCTCAGTGGCAAAAACCCCTACCATTAAACCCGAGTACACGAGTTCGAGTCGTTGGAAACCATATTTTTAATAACAAAGCTATATAAACGACGTCGTTTGTCTTTAATCAGACAAAGAGATGAAACGACGTCGTATACTTTAACACCCAAAATTAACATCCGTTTATTTATCTGTTAACTCGGTTAACGGTGTGTTAATCTGGTCAGTCAATCGTAAGTTTCTTAATAAACTAAAAAAGTCAACAAAAGTTCACGATTTTATTGGCTAGCCCATATGTCCAGGTTTCTTTTGGCAATTTCCGCAAAGTTCAGTGTTTTTTTGGCCGAATTCTCATTTAACATTTTCGACATTACAAAAAGTATCAAAGTGTTGTGGCCTAGTAACATTGCAAGAGAGTTGGTTCTATTACTTTGATAACGAATTTACACTTGAGAAAAGATCATCTAAATTCAAAACTATGAAATTTTATTTTACAAAAGTTGATGAAAATAGCAGCATATAAAGTAATAAAGCTATATAGTTTGTAACTATTTAAACGTGATCGAATCCATGTTAAAAATATCGTTACTTGACATTACTTGGACGTTAGAACCGGGATTTGTTTTGGTGGGGAGGGGTAATAAAATATGCATTTATATATACCAGTACGATGTTAGGCAAACTAGCTATTTAAATATACCAATATCAATTTTATAAACATTACCAGGTCGCATGTGATGCAGATTTTCCCACGATTTCCACGTGCGAGAATCGAGTGGTCGCGCCTAAACATTAAGTCCAATAGAGCCTAGCAAAATCGTTCACAGATCAATCACATACATTTTCATTTTTCATCTTTCGTTGGCGCACTGAGAAAAAGAAAATGGCATCTCATGCAGTTTCTAGCGGACAAAAACCTCACGTAGTTTGCGTGCCTTTCCCTGGTCAAGGCCACATCAACCCGTTGCTGATAGTGGCTAAACTCCTCCACGCAAAAGGCTTCCACGTCACCTTCGTCAACAACGTATACAACCACAACCGTCTTCTCCGGTCACGTGGGCCCAACGAACTGGATGGTCTTCCTTCCTTCCGGTTCGAATCTATCCCTGATGGTCTACTAGAGACTGATGGGGATAAGATGCAGGACCTCCCTTCCCTTTGCGAGGCCACCATGAAGAACTGTCTAGCTCCATTTAAGGAACTTCTTCACCGGATCAACGCCCGAGATGATGTTCCTCCGGTGAGCTGTATTTTAGCGGACGGTATGATGAGTTTCACTCTTGACGCTGCGGAGGAGCTCGGTGTCCCGTGTGTTATTTTCTGGACCACAAGTGCTTGTGGCTTCTTGGCTTATCTATACTACCACCTTTGTGTCGGAAAGGGTTTATGTCCACTAAAAGGTACGTACGTACGTACTACTTAGCATATTAATACCGTGAGTTGGTATTAGGGTTTTCTGCAAAAAAACCCTCAATGTGTTTTTTTTTTTGCAAATTAATCCGCAAACTCAAAAACCCACGGGTCAACCCTCCAAGTGCCAGTCAAACCGCAATATAACTTTCGGCCGTATATATGTATATTTGACTGTGTATAATTTTAACATTTTTCAATACTACGTCGTTTTGGCGCTAATTTTTAAATGAAAAAAAATTGTTGAACTCGGAGTTTGAAACTTGAACCTTAAACACTATGTGCATGCTATATAACCATCTCGGCCAACAAATATATTTGTTTAATTTGTTGTTCAATATACTTAGAAATCTATATAATTGCGTTTAACAAATCTATATATTTGGTTATATAGCATGCACATAGTGTTCAAGTTTCAAACCCCGAGTTCAACAATTTTTTTTCATTTAAAAATTAGCGCCAAAACGACGTAGTATTGAAAAAAGTTAAAATTATACACTGTCAAATACACATATATACGGCCGAGGGTTATATTGCAGTTTGACTGGCACTTAGAGGGTTGACCTGTGGGTTTTTGAGTTCGCGGATTAATTTGCAAAACGAAACCACGTTGAGGTTTTTTTTGCAGAAAACCCTTGATATTAATACCGTGCTTTGATATTTATTGAAAAACATCGTCGTGCTATTAAAGTTTTTTTTTTTTTTTGTGATATTAAAGTTACTATTGATAACATACATGGTGGTGGATTTTGCAGATGAGAATGACTTAAACACAGAAATAGTATGGATTCCAACGATGAGAAACCCAAGACTAAGAGACCTCCCTAGCTTCATCCGAACGACTAATCCTAACGACATAATGCTCAACTACCTCAGCCGTGAGTGAGGCCCACCGAGCCAAACTTGCTTCTGCTATCATTCTCAACACGTTCGACGATCTCGAGCATGACACCATACAATATTTGCAGTCTATTTTACCTCCGGTGTACCCTATTGGACCGCTCAATCAACTAGTGAATCGTGATATCAACAAGGATGGCGAGATGGGACGGATGGGAACAAATCTTTGGAAGGAGGATACAAAGTGTTTGGACTGGCTCGATACTAAGTCCCGAGACAGTAGTGGTGTCTACGTTAACTTCGGTAGCATAACAGTGATGAGCGCGAAACAGCTCGTGGAGTTTGCTTGGCGTTTAGCGGCAACAGGAAAAGATTTTCTTTGGGTGATCAGGCCGGACTTAGTAGACGGTGATGCGGCTGTGCTTCCGCCGGAGTTTTTGACTACGGCGGACCGAAGGATGCTGGTGACTTGGTGCCCTCAAGAGAAAGTTCTTGCTCATCCGGCTATCGGAGGGTTCTTAACACACAGTGGATGGAACTCGACTCTGGAGAGTTTCTGCGGCGGGGTTCCGATGGTGTGTTGGCCATTCTTTGCAGAACAACAAACGAACTGTAAGTACTGCTGTGATGAGTGGGAGGTGGGGATGGAGATAGGTGGAGATGTGAAGAGGGAGGAGATTCACGCGGTGGTCAGAGAGCTAATGGATGGAGAGAAAGGAAAGAAAATGAGAGACAAGGCAGAAAAGTAGCAGCGCTTGGCGGAGGAATCTATGAGATTTTCAGAGATCTCAGGTTGTGTGTGTGTATAAACTCCAATGGAGCAAGATGAGAAGATGAGAGTTTGTTTTAGGTGATTTTAGAGGGAGAGTTTGATAAGAGTGTTTATGTGTTTACTCAAATCAGAAACAAGAGACTTTGAGAGATTAAGAGATTAGAGACTAAGAAAGGGAGAGATTAAAGGGAATCTGATTCAAGAACACATTTCATTCATGAAGGAGAAGGGAAAACCCCCTTACTCACTTAAGAGCTTTAATTTTTTTCAAGAACACATTTCATTCATGAAGGAGAAGGGAAAACCCCCTTACTGACTTAAGAGCTTTAATTTTCGTCCATACACATGCTTTTATAAGCTTTACACTCTGAAACATTAGAAACCCTTAATCTAATGGCTAAAAATGACTTGTGAAATGGATGGCTTGGATGTAGTCTTGTTTTTGTCTTTGCAATCTTGGTGATGGCTTCTGATTGGTTAAGGAAGG
>NC_027752.1:11805858-11810552 GCF_000695525.1 Brassica oleracea var. oleracea
CTTGGCGCGTCATTGTCAATGGTAGCAGATCCAATGGCGGCCTCAGGAACCATAGTTTTTCAATGAGTGACACGAAACAGAGAAATAGATGAGATTCAAGGGACCAACTTCAAGATGATTGTTACAGAGTTTGATTAGTGAGGGGAGATTGAGGGAAATAGTGATTTGAGATTGTCGATTGTGTTTGGATTTGTGTTTCTTGGTTACGTCGAAGAAAAAAAAATTAGGGATTTAGGGGAAAACAGATGGGTCGGATCAGATTATTAGTAATTGGGTGGGTAGAGTGATTAAATTTGTAAATATGTTGAAATTTTAGGTTTTCTGGTATTTCCAGCTGAATTTCTATTTATTATTAATTCATTAAAGAATTAGAAATAGAAGTATCCTATTCCAGATTTTTGTGTGCCCAGTTGGTTCATCTCAGCATTTGATTCTTCCATCACAGCATTTGTTCCCTGCTCACCTCCGCGACGTCTGGCCGCGGTTCTCCCTGGAGCTCTCTGCCACGAATCCGCGGTCATGCTCAGCCCGCGTCTGTGGTCCACGTCGTAGCCCGCGGGTTGCTCTAAGCCGCGTCCGTAACCCGCAGCGAAGCTCTCCAATCTTCGAGTCTCGGGCATGATTCTGCGGAGTCCTCCGGTCCGCGTTGATGGTCCGTGGTTAAGCTCTCCGGATCTCGTGGTTGTCAACCAGTAGTGCTCCAGCTCCTCTCCGATGCTGTGCTCTGCTGCGTGCCGGCTTCGTCTTCGTCATCAGCTTCACACCGTCGTGGTCATCAGCCCCACGATTCAATCTCCTCCAAGCACCACTCTTCTCCAAATCTGGTGCTATCCTCCTCCACGTGCTCTCAGATTCAAGCCGTGTCGGGATCGAGCCTCACCGCCGTCCGTCAGAATCAAGTCTCGCCGTCGTTCGCGTTGAAGCCAAGCTCTCGATCTCCTCCAATGGAGACTTCTTCAATATTTGCAAGACATGTCTCCGGGATCTTGATTATTTACACATTCGCCCAGAACTCTTAAAGTTGCATAAAAGACCTCTCGAATTGGCCCCAAATCTTTTGATTGTAAAAAATAACCCAAGCGACTTCCTCTGAATTTGCAGCATTGGTCCCTGACCTATTGATATTCCTCAAATCGGGCCCATACTTTGTAATTTGCAAGGATAACCTCACGAATTTGCCTCAAACTTCACAAGTGTGCACTCCAACCCCTATTATATGCAAATAAGTATGCAAATGCAACATATACACTTAAATGCAACCTAGACTGATCATAATAAGCTAAATGATATGGTAAAAACCACTAAAATCATAACATATCAACTTGTTGATCAAGTAGTTGAGCTTTACATTATCATGCATGCAACTCATTAGACATCTGTAGGATTATAATTCCAATTTTCCTGAATAAAAACTTTAAGTTTAGCTATTTCTTTTTTAAGCACCAAAACCTCAAACCTCCTATTGAACAAATACTTGTTCAATATAAAAACTGCAATTTACATTTAAAAACTCTAAAAACATTCTTGCTTAACAAATCATATTAGATTCCTTAAGTTCCATAGCTCCCTGTGAATTCGATTCCTAAGTACTACAACTCGACCTCTTATTTGAGAGAGTATAAATCACTCCTTAGGGTAATTTGAGTGGTATCAAATTTGGCGCCGTTTCCGGGGAGCTTTGATTGCCTATTTTGTTTAATTTTTGTTAAGTTTCTGACATAAATTTTTTTTCTTGGATTTTTAGGTATATACCCAGCAGTACCAGAAGCAACAAGGAAACTCAACTGATATTCTCACCAGATCCTGCAAGTTTGGAATGCTCGATCCGCAAGGAAGCGCACTCCTTATCGACCGACAACAACACTTCTGTGTCGCTCGATTCTTCTCAACCACCGTCGACCCATACATCAGTCCTGTCGACCGATACTCGCTCACCACTGTCGACCGATAACACTCACCTTCCGTCGACCGATAACACTCACCTTCTGTCGACCGACATCCTTCATCCGACATCGATCAACATTCCATCTCGGACATCGATCGATACTGAACCGCGAGGTATGGTTGCGCCTTTGATACTTGTACGCGAGAACAATGGAGACCTGCATGACAAGGATGGTCATCTGCGTAATGCAGCAGGTCAGAGAATTGATGCTCAGGGGGCTGCAATCCCTAAGCCTGATGCTAATTCTACAGGTACTACTTTACCTGTAGATGAGGCAGTGCAACCCAAGACGTTGGCTGATTACAACCGTCCAGATCAATACTACACAAACAGATCAGCCATCCTTCCTCCCACCATTGAGAGGGATTTTGAGTTGAAAGTGCAGTACTACACGCTTGTGGGACAGCTACCCTACCATGGATTATCCCACGAGCATCCTATGGGCCATTTGGAGAGGTTCGGGGATCTGATTTCTGCTATTAGAGTCGAGGGAGTCTCTGAGGACTACCTGTTATGCAAGCTCTTCAGGTACTCACTTGCTGGAGAAGCTCTGCATTGGCTCAAGCAGTTACAACCATGATCTCTTAAATCCTGGAGCGACATCAAGAATGCATTCTTATGCAATTTCTTTGATTAAGTGCGTGCTGAAAACTTGAGGAGCAAGATTGCTACATTCACTCAAGAGCCTGCAGAATCGATAAGAGGCTTTTGGATCAGATTCAAGTCTTACCAGAGAGACTGTCCACACAACAGATTCAATGAAGTACAACTGCTCAGTACTTTCTACAGAGGCATCGCGGTGCAGTACCAGATGGCTCTTGATGCTTACAGCAATGGAAACTTCAACACCAGAAATCTAGAGGAGGCAGTCAAGGTGATTGAAAACCTAGCATCCAGCAAAAACACCAAGAACACTAATTTTGAGAGGAAAAGATCTGCCACCATCCTTGGGAATGATCAGATGGATGAGGTGAAGGCAAAACTAGACAGTGTTCATAAGCTTCTCAGGAAGCAGGTTAGCTTTGTTGAAGATGCAGAAGCTGTAGAGGGTAGAGCAGAGGAAGAAGAGGTGAACTACATTGGTGGAACTGGATTCCAAGGTTCTGGAAACCAGGGTGGAAACAGGAACTCCTATGGAAATATCCAGAAGAGGCTGTGAGAGTTATTGAATACTTAGCATCCAGCAGCAGCATCAAGAACATTGACTTTGAGAGGAAGAGATACACAACCATTCTTGGGAATGATCATATGGATGAAGTGAAGGCAAAGCTGGACAGCGTTCACAAGCTTCTCAGGAGGCAGGTCTGGTTAGTTGAGGATGCAGAGGCTGTAGACCCATAGGGTAGAGCTGAGGTAGAAGAAGATGTGAACTTCATTAGTGGAACTGAATTTCAGAGGTCTGGAAACCAGAATGGAAACTTCTATGGACAGAGAAGTAACTTCAACCAAAACTCACAGTACCAGAAACCCTACAACAACTACAACAACAATAGGAACTATGGAGGTTCCTACTACCGGAAGCCACCGCTGCCTACTCAAGAGAGCAAGATTGAAGAGATGCTCGACAGGGTTCTTGAGGCACAGCAGCGAATGATAGTGGACTTCAATGGGAAGATAGATTCTGTCTACACCAACCTGAACACAAAGTTTGAGACTTTGAGCACTCATGTGAAGAAGATGGAGATGCAGGTTGTGCAGACAGGAGATGCTGTTAAGAGGCAGGAAACCTCAACAAGAGGAGTATGGGATGATGTAATGAAGCACCACGTGAATGTCATCATTGAGGATGACTTTTGGCAAGTGGTGAAGGAAGAGAAGTTGCAAGAAGGTGATTTCGAGGTAGAGAGTTTGATGAGTTTCGGCAAATCGCATTGGTGTCGATCGACGCCAGACACCAAGCATCGATCGATATACACCAACCCAAATCGATCGACAGGAATTCCTGAGCATCGATCGACAACACCTACGGAGTCAACCGTGTCTTGCAATGCCGTGAAGATTCTAACTCACGAGGAGTTCACAGCAAAACACGCACATCCGCCCAGCCCTGATAACGTCCAAATCGATCGACATGCCAACATCAACATCGATCGACACTCAGAGGCCAATATCGATCGACAACCTTCACCGCCTATCGATTGACGAGCCCATATTACCTACCAAGTGCAGATGCCGAAGATAGATGTTGCACGACTTAACGCACCCAGGCCCAAACCCAAACCTTCAGAATACCCACCAGAGCCTGTCAGGATACCTTTAGATGATGGAGAGGATCCTATGGAAGAGAATATGGTTTCTACTGGAAGAACCCTAAGGAGAAGAAAGGAAAAACTGGCGAAACATCTGAAGAGGGGGGGGGGCTAATGAAAAGGAAAAGAAAAATTTCCGAAAGAGAGTCTTCAGGATTCCTCTACATAAGTCATTCGAAGAGGCTTATTATACCCACATATTGTGGTTGTTCTTCAGAGAAACCAGAGAGAAAGAAGAAGACATCAGGGGAATGTTCTGTGAAGCTAGAGAAAAGATGATGATGAGGATTACATTGAAGAAGAAGAGTGATCCTGGGCAATTTGCAATACCATGCACGGTGAAGGGTTGAATTCCCACATGCCTTGTGCGATACATGAGCATCAGTCAACATCCTACCTAGGGTTATGGCAGACCATCTGGGTCTGCAGGTGGAGCCTTCGCAGGAATTGTTCACTTTTGTGGATTGTTCCCAGAGGAACTCAGGAGGAATTGTGAGAGA
>NC_027752.1:11810619-11820286 GCF_000695525.1 Brassica oleracea var. oleracea
TAAACTGGAACTCTTCTCTACTACTTGGGAGAGCTTTCTTGTCAACAGGGGAAGCAGTGTGCAACTTGCAACTGAACCGGTTGTGTCTAACACTCATCGATCCCAATGCCCACTACGACCCTATCCCAGTCAAGAAGCCACAGACGATCTCCAGAAGAATCAATGATCCAGGAATCATTGCAGCATGTCACTGTGGAGCCGAGTATGAATCTAACAACTCAGCATCGATCGACACCCATCCAGTTACATATATCAACAATGCACACAGAAAATCGACTGACACACACAAAGAAAAATCGGTTGACACTTATCCAGAAGAATGGGAAAACGACTACTACAACCCCACTATTGCCGCTTACACCAGACAAAATATGCATAAAGACGAGTATGATGAGGACTATGGGGAGGAACGAGCTACTGAGTACAGAGCCATACTTGATGAGGAATTTAAACTCCTACATCATTCCTCTTGGAAAAGGAATGCACCATCGATCGACATGACGAGCTGGCCATCGATCGACACTCAACCTCAACAACGAGACCGAAAGCGAGCATCGACCGACACTGCCTACTACAAATCGGTCGACACTGACTTCAACCGTGCGCGAGAAGGAGACTACTCGATTGGCAGTTGGGCATATGAACACCACCATGAGAGCTTTTTAGTAGAAACAACAACCTACACACCAAGAGTAGATAAACTACAAGATAGTTTCACATACGAGGAGCTGCTCAACATGCAAAGACGCGATGAAACAGATCATATTCAAGTAGAAGCTGCGTGGGAAAGAACTCGTTTCAGCCATCTGATCGACGCTCTTCATCAACAATCGATCAATACTCGTGATCAACAATCGATTGACATACATCACCAACATTCGATTTACAACAATGTTGCAACATTGATCAATAACCGTCCAATACCGAAAACCACTGAAAGCCAAAAAGATAAATTAGATAACCAGTATCTAACTCCAGACGAATTTGGTATTTTCAGGGACCCTGATGGCTACGCAAAAGCAATAGACGGAAGCACACTACACGTATCTCGAGAAGATATCGCATATATCCTTTAGACAGCCAATGGAGCAGACAATCTGTTCATGCATCAATGCAGCAATTCAGAACATAAGGCTACAAAGGAGTGCTATGAAACAGCTGGTGGCATAGACAACAACTTCATACAACGATCTCGCCATACAACTCAACCATCGATCGACGTTGACGACCCAACATCGGTCGACAGATAGCCAGAATTCGGCAGAAGAGCTTATGACCTCTATGGTAACAGGAAATTCTACTAGGAGGAGAAATATGAGTATGGAGTCTACAGAGATGATCAGAGGTACGCCAGAGATCTAGATGGACGCACCATTCCTGATGACACCAAGGATATCAGAAGACTTCGGGAAAGAGCTTCAAGAGATGAGTCGGCATACATATGTCTTCCTGAACATGCTAGCTCATTCACACAGACAAAGTTGGTACCAGAGATCTACACCAATGACGAAATCAATGAGATGTTCTATGGAATATGTGGTGAACATGAGAGGAACAAAGAAGCTTTCCAGATGAAGCTTGATGGTGTCTACTATCCATTGAATGATAGTATCAGTTGGCTAACTACTTGCATGGAGGAGATAAAGCAAGACATAACCAGAATTCAACACGCGACCGACGATGCTCGACCTCCATCGATCGACAGAAGACAACCACCATCGATCGATATCAAACCACCAACATCGATCGACAGGAACCATCACACATCGATCGGCAACCGCATGACAGCATCGATCGATAACAGTCCGCCACGCCCACATACGATGAAGTCTCAACTAGATTTCCACACCAGAGAAGAGATAGATCAGTTGGTAGAAGGGATCTATAGAGCTCTGGAAACTAGAGAGGAGAGGCTTGATAGGAGATGTGATGACATATATTTCCCAATGGATCTTAGCATAAGTGCTTTGACCTCCAAGGTTGAAGCTATACAAGGGGAGTTGGTGGAGATTCAGAGTTACATTGCCCGTCGACCAGAAGCATTGCTATCGATCGACAGATGCAACAACATATCGACCGACATTCACAACCGAACATCGGTCAACAACGCTACAAACCGAGGCCGGCTAGTACCAAAGATGACATCTGACATGTCCAACACACATTACCATGGAGAGGAGATCTCAGCTGACACTTACGCCGCACTCACCAGACATCAGTTCAACCTTGAGAGTCTTGGTGAAAGATTGCAGAGGATTGAAAACACAACTGCAACAATGAAAGATAAATGGCGCAGAGGGTATGAAGCACTGAGAGACTTCACTGGTACATGGTTCAACAAGCGTATAGAAGAGATGGATACTTGTTTTCCAACAAGTCCGAGTTCTCAACACTACTGGCTAAATCACCTCCAAAGTCAAGCTAAATGACTATAACAAAGCGCTGAGTGGTAGACAACCCACTATTAGGTAATATTTATTAAGTTTTTATTGACATACTATTTATGTTGGTTTTAATTATTGAAGGTCATAAAAAAACCAAAAAAAAGAAGAACCAAGTAGACGATTGCCATCAGTATCGACCGACGCAAAACTGTGGACATCGATCGACATTATCTTACCTGCATCGACCGATATAAACATCCTTACATCGGTCGACATTCATTCTGGTTTGGTATATCGTTGTTACTTGTTACATTTCTAACCATAACTCCAACTGAATTTACACTGGGGACAGTGTAGTTTAAGTCTGGGGGGAGGTTTACTGATATTTATTTATTTATTAGTCTTATTAAAATGTTTTAAAATTAAGTTATTATCGAGTCAAGAAGGGGATTATGAACTTATAGATTTTGCTAGATATCTAACCACTCTTTGGCACCATTCTAGACTTACTGATTGCAGATAGTATTAAAGATACTAAAGTGGATCAACCTGTCAACTATCCACTCTTGTTGAGATTGTTTTGAAGGAACCAAAGCTGACCTCCAACACTAAACTTGACACAACTGCTTATCTTGGGGCTTGGTATACATGAGATCGGATTCTTCAAACAAGTCTGGAAGGTAAAGCCTTGTGTATATAGATTTATCAACCTTTCTCTCTCTATTTTTGAAATATAGATTATATATTAAAAAAATAAAAAATATATATATATATATATATATATATTATAATATATATAGAGATTTATTAGGAAGGAATTCGAAGAGGACTTGATGGCTACAACCATTAAGGCGTGCTTCATAAGAATTTCATAAGTAAAGGATTAGAACATGACTTGGTGGCTGCAACCATTAAGGTGAGAGCTGATCTAGTGAACTTAGTAAGCCTTCATTTAACCCAAGGCTTACTCCAGAGCCTTAGAACACACACAAATGGTCTGGAAAGAAGAGAGAATGCCGGACTTCACTTACATGGCCAAGGCAGCCTTAAGGGCGGATGTGTGTGGAGAAGCAGTTTCATGGGATTCAAGTGAATAGAAGTGTGAACCATGGATGGATCTTATCATTACTGGAAGTACATGATAAGTCTTGATAAAGAAGTGTGTTGGAGGAGAATGGTCGTTCATTGATAGACTATGGATTTGACCCATTTTCATCCATAGTTTATAGGTGTTTTTACTAATAATTATTATATTATAGAGTCTATTTATTATATTTATAAGATCGGGAGTGTTTTGGAGATAAGTGATGAGTTTGAAGCATTTTGGAGATATTTGGAGTAAGCACCCGAGATGACCATCGAGCTCGACAATCGGTCGATATTGGAGAGTAAGAATCGGTCGATACGCATGTATTGGTATCGATTGACAGCGAAGCGCGCAGAAAGCCTGTTTGGTCACAGCCGACTTAAAGCCCAAGACTTCACCATTTTACAAGATCACCCCTGACGAGTTTTACCCTAATTATATAAGCTTTGCCGCCATGTTAGAGGCAAAGTGTGCTTTCATTGTTTTACTATTTTCACAGCAAAGGTTTTTAGGATTTTGATAGATTGGAGAGAAGATCCAAAGTTATAATTTGTGATCGAAACTTCATTAATATCTATTTACTATTCTAATGAAGTTTTTATACTTAACTGCTGTTATGAATTGCTTAGCCATGTCTGAGTAGTTCCATTGTTAGATTTTAGGGTTTAAATAGGTTAGGAGTGATTAGCCCCAACTATAGATTGCTGAGTTGTTATAATCATCTTTAGGATTATTCATTAATGCATGTGTCTAGATTAGCTACCTAGGGCCCGCCCTTGAATTGATTGATAAAAGCGAGGCTTTATTCTCATCCTGAAAACATTCTAATAGAACTATGCTTCTTGTTACGAGTAAGGCGAGAGCTGATCTAGTGAGCTTAGTAAGCCTTCATTCAACCTGCGCATAAAGCTTGACTAGAGCGCGTCGATCGATATCACGCTTGAATAATCGATCGACGGTGCAAAAGGTGTATCGATTGATATCCCTATAGGATTATCGATCGACACTTTCTATTGATCAAAATAACGACAGTTGAGATCATTAAATCTAGTTAATAGACAAGTCAATACAATGCGAGAGCTGATTGACTTGTTGATCAAGTAGTTGAGCTTTATATTATCATGCATGCAATTCATTAGGCATCTGTAGGATTATAATTCCAATTTTCCCGAATAAAAACCCTAAGTCTAGCTATTTCCTTTTTAAACACCAAAACCTCAAACCTGCTATTGAGCAAATACTTATTCAATATAAAAACTGCAATTTACATTTAAAAACTCTAAAAACATTCTTGCTTAACAAATTAGATTAAATTCCTTAGGTTCCCTAGCTCCCTGTGAATTCGATCCCTAAGTACTACAACTCGACCTCTTATTTGAGAGAGTATAAATCACTTCTTAGGGTAAGTTGAGCTGTATCAATTCTGATTTAAGTAGCTTTTTTTTACACTTTCGGATTTATATTTGGGCAAATCTCCAAAATAGCACATTTCTGAGTTTATATCACAAAAATAGCACTCAAAAACAAAAATGACCAAAATAGCACCTTTCTAAGTTTATCCTTTGAAAATTTTAATTTTTGTATTTTTCAAAATTTGAAATCTTATCCCCAAAACCTCATTTCTCAACCCTAAACCCTAAACCCTAAACCCTAAACCCTAAACCCTAAACCCTAAACCCTAAACCCTAAACCCTAAACCCTAAACCCTAAACCCTAAACCCTAAACCCTAAACCCTAAACCCTAAACCCTAAACCCTAAACCCTAAACCCTAAATCCTAAACCCCACCCTTTAACTCTAAACCCTAAATTTGTGACTTTTGATAAAACATTAAGTGCTATTTTTGTGATTTTTGGCCTTGAGTGCTAGTTTGGGAACAAAAACTTGATTTAATGCTATTTTTGTCGTTTTCTCTTTATATTTTGTGTTACTAAATGTCGTTATATTTTAAATATGTTTAGAAAATTGGTATACCTCAAGATTATATTATAAATGAAAATATATCTGCTAATTTTGTATTTCTACTTACCTAGATTTTTATCCACGCTTTCAAACTCTCGAATAAAATTTTAGGTGAAAATTTATATAATTGTATTCTATATATAATGAACGTGTGGGGGTAGCCTTATTTGGCTCATCAATTTTATCATCCAACATATGGTTACATCAATTTGTCTCATTTGAACTATAACATTTGAGTTTTACTATTTTTGAAGTCAAATTTTGTATTTTGATGTATTTTATTACAAAAACTTACATATATAATATTAAGCGGGATTCATTTTTTGTTGTTTAAAATTCCAATATAATTAAATTTTAAATAGAACCAGTTCCGGAAGAAGACGGTGTTTATAAATATTGCATCATGCTGGAAGCCAGGGGAAGTTCACTTCTAGTTCCTTTTGAACACCCTCCTGATCCCTGAATGATATCTTCTCTACTAGTGGCTTGTGAAGGTCCACTTCTATAAGAACCCGAGCAGCATCCAATCTTACACAATGTTTTGTGTTTGGGTGCAGCTTTACAAATCCTCCTATCGCTCGAGACAAGCATTTCAGACCCTTATGCGAGTACAGAGCGTTAGGGACTCCTTTGATGTCAACCCACAATGGCATAGCAGAATGATCGGGTGGGTGTAGTGCAGATTCTGGCGACCACACACTCACCACTAAGGGTACATCCGCAATGTGCCAGTATTTGCGCTGAATGACCCGATCACGCATTGAACTGTTGTCAATCCGGAACAAGACGGTGTTTTTCTCTATGAATTGCACGTCGATCTTTGAGCCAGCTTTTGGTGAGGACCAAATGCAATTCACTGTCGCATGGACTGGGCCAACGTGTGGAGCATCTCCTATGAAATAACCAACCACATAGATCTTCCAAAGCAGCTCTGATTCGTCAAAAATCTCTTCTGGAATCTGAATCGAAGCAACTCCATTCACTACTTCCACCTCCGGCTGAACATCGCCGTGACTGCGTTTTGTCCATGGCGAGGTAGCCCCAGCCCTCTGAGACGAATCACCAACAGAACCTTTTCCCTTAGAACCTGTCCCTGCATCCCCTCCGCTTAGCTCTCCTCCCTCCAGTTGAGACTTCGAGGATCCCTCTTCCGAACTCCTCTTAGGGTTTGTATCTGCTCCTTTCAAGTTCCCCTTAAGTGCCAATCCTTCGCCACCATCATATTGAAACTCGCCGTTAGGATTCTCGCCGTTGAGATTCTCGCCGCTAGGATTCCCGCCGCTAGGGTTTTCGCCGCTCGAGTCGCCTTCGCCGTCAGTCGCCATTTTTATTTTGTTTTAAATTTTTATTTATAACCATGATAACTATCTTGTTTGCGTACAGTTTTTGGTTCCCATATATCTTGTATATATTGTTACAAAAAATTAGTATACAATTGTAACTACTTAATTTCATAAAAAAATATATATATCCTTCCTCTTATCTATACTTCTTATAAAAAATGTTTAAGGTATAGTAGATGATAACCATGAAAACCTAACTTTGAATAGTAGACATTGATTCATCGGTGATTTATTTGAACCAGTTCGTCTCCAAGTTGGTTATGAACATGTGTGAGTTCTTTGAATCACTACATCTTAAAGCTTGATTTTTTTCATACATAGTATACGATGTCGTAGAATTTCATGTACGAAAGTAAGATAATGTGTATGTGAATCATTCTGTAATAAAACATGTTTTATAAGTCATTATATTGTAAAAAGTATAAGATAATATCATAATGTATATTTGAATCGACCTCTTATATAACATGTTTTATGACTCACATAGTGTTAGGTGAAGACACGATGAACTCTAAATAAAAAAACATATATTTTGGTCTATTGTTGTGTATAAACTTCAGTGATCATATCTACTGACTTGCCAAACAATATTTATTTACATGGTTTAGACTGATTAACTAAAAACGAAGGACCAGTTATATACATAATTTGTTAAAGAAGTCCTGCCGCAAGAAAGAAAGAAAGAACAGCCGCAAGTTCTGTATCTTCCGGTGACCGGCGCGTGGTGGCTTCGTTAGCACCACCGCCGGTCTAGTTAGCCTTGCCGTCTCTGTCCTTTGTAGATCTGTTAGTTAGGTGTTGTTTTGGGGTGCGAATCTGGGTCTGTGTTTGGTGACGAAGCAGACAGTCCGTGTCTCTTCGAGGTCTCGTCGGGACTCGGTGGTGGGGCGGGTGGAGACAGTCTGTGTGGTTGGTTTGTACGGAGGTCTCCGCTAGGCTTAAGCTTCGTTTCCTCTTCTCGCTTGTATTCATCTTCTCCTTTTTGTCTCTCAGCAAATCTGGATTACTAGATGGGTTCGTGCTTCATCCTTTATCCATCTGATGTTTGTTATTTGACATAGAGGTTGAATCCGAGGCATCCTTGTTGGTTTGTAGTGTTTGTGTTCTGTCTGGTTTCAGCAACGGTATAAGTGGTGGTGTGATGGTGGCGGTTGTGTGCGATGAGTAGAGCATGCTTTTTATTCTTCAGAAGTTGCAGGGTTCTTCTCACCTTTCCATCTCTCAGGCATGAAGGAGTCCTCGCGGCCTTATAATAAGTGTGGTTCCGGATATTCTCATGATTCTCTCGTTCTTCGGTGGCTTCGGTGGCTTCGGTGAAGCAATATAATGAAGTTGAGGGTGTAGTCTTTCCGATGAAGTTTCGCTTGAGGAGGGGGCTTTAGTTTCGGGTGTTTGTCTCTTCTATATTTGGAGTTTCTTGCAATGCGTTTTGGCTCTGGTTTGGTACCGTGAACGGATGGTTCAGGTATGTTTGGTCCGGTGTTGTTGTGTTGGCCACTACTCCGCTTACTCTCTCTTGTGCTTGGTTGGTTCTTGGTAAGAGTGCCGGCTGTTTCTATGACTGGACGACTTATTTCTATTAGCCTCTTCAAGGTTTGTCTTCGGTTTTGATTATAAGAGTGCAGTCTCATCTTGTGTTTGACGTAGTTGTTGTATGTGTTGCCCTTTGTTTGGGTTTGAGAATCCCGTTTGTGGGCTATGTTTCCGGGGGTAGTAATGTGTGTTCCGTCGGCTTTTGGTTATCATGCTTGTATGTTCTCAGTTTTATCAATCAATCAAATTCAGAAGGGAAAAAAAAGACTGATTAACTAAATAATGTGTTGAGATAAAGTATATATTTAATAAAAGCTAATTTAAATATATGTAGGAATAATAGGAAGGTTAGTTAAAATGATATATAGAAATAATAGGTAGGCTAATTAATAGATAAGTCACAACATATTCAATAGGTCTAAAAAAAATGTATGCCATGGTAATTTTTAAATAGGACTCTAATTTAATAGATTAGATAATTAGAATTTTTTTAAATTTTTTTTTAAATTATTAGTTATATATCTATAAAACTATTGGGTAGAAATGTATTTTGTTTCTTTACCTATTTTCGGTAATCAAAATATAATTATACTATTAAAACGTGATTTTTTTTTGAAATTACATTTAGCTTATTTTCAACATTACAACTTATACCGCTGTATTTTAAACTATCAACATTTATTTGTATTTAATTGTTTATGTTTTATTCCAGCATTTAAAGCTTTTTAACACTTTCCAATGCTTAGAATAGTTGATGTATTTTATTGTAGTTTCAATTCTTTTTGTTTCTTATACACTAAATTAGAATACTTAGCTTTATTGTGAACAGTGCACAATAGTCTTCATAAATACAATACTAAATCATTAGCTATTATTCTCTATATTTCTTAAAAAATGCCACTTTGATTTTTTTTACGGTGATTAAAAAAATTGGATTATAGACTAAAATGTATTTATTTAATGTATATAATGTATGTTTAATTAAATGAAAAATATTTAGATAAAAATCAATTAATTATTCAAAAGAGTAAAAGATAGATTTAGTGTATAAAAATACATTGAAAATGTAGAATGAGATTTTTTTGAAATAAAATAAATAAATATTAAGTGGCACTTTTTATGAAACAGATAGAGTACATTTTATCTCGAAATAATGTTCTAGATACAATATTTAGTTTAGTTATGAAAGTTTTTTGGTAAGACCGGGGAGCAATCTGAAACAATAATTTATGAACTTAATCAGATTTGTCTGTGACCATAATAAATCGGGCTTTTTGCAAAAGTGACCCAAAACTTGGAGTCAAACAGAAAACTAACCTTTTCTTTTGACTCCTTTTTTTTTTGAGATTTTAACCCCAC
>NC_027752.1:11823533-11833886 GCF_000695525.1 Brassica oleracea var. oleracea
AATTTATACCTCCTAAGACATATGTTAATTACATAATTCCCATTTTTCACTTATCAAAATATTTTTTACAAAATTTTTAAATTATGTTTAAGACTAACTGTCCAGACGACTTTCAGTTAAGTCGTCTGGACGACTTATTTTCAAGTCGTCTAAACAGACGACTTGCGAGGGGTAGAAACGTAAAAAGAATTCCGTTTTTTTGTTTGGTCACAAGGGGATAGTTGTAATTTCAATAGCCTTTTAGGTTACTTTTGCCTTTGACCCAAGTTGGGGTATTGTTTTGGGTTTGACTCCAAGTTTTGAGTCACACTTGGCAATTCTCCCTAATAAATCGGTTCCAATACAATACATAGCAATAATCATCAAAACCGAGTATCAAAGTCTAAGAGGGTGTTATTGGTTTGTATATTTTAATGGATTTTTAAATCCAAACCAAATGTAGTGTTATTGGTTTTATGATTTTAAAATTCTTATTCAAATCTAGTGTTATTGGTTTTATGATTTTAAAATCTATATTCACATCTAGTGTTATTGGTTTTGTGATTTTAAAATAAATTTTGAAATCAAGTGTTATTCAATTATAAAAATTTGTTTAAAAATTTGATTTAGAATTGTATTTCAATGGATTTGTGAGTAATTTTAAAATCAAAATACAAAGGAACAAATATAGAGGTGAACCCTGTTATTTTGATTAGATTTGTATTATTAGCTTATTATCTTCAAATTTCATAAAATAACAGATTATACATGTACACGAGAATAAACCCGAACCACATCACCTAGAGCTACAACCTCATCCAGATTTACCGTAACATTACAGATAGAAATGCTCCATAGCATCTTCACACTTTCCCACCACTTGTCACGGAACTTCCTCTCCACAACAATAAAAACAAAAGAAACTCAACTCCAGAGAGATCAGTTTTTAATGGCGCTCGCGGCTCTTAGCTCATCGAGACTAGCTTCTCTGGTTGACTGGTTCCTCCTCTGTTCAAAGACTCTTCAAGATTTTATGGCGACGAACACTTGACCAAAGGTAAAAGATTCAAACGTTGAAGATCCGATTTCCACCACCAGAAACTCACTGAAGAAGAGTATCTCGCTTTCTGCTACGGCAATCGTCAGCTTTTTCCTCTTCCTCCGGTGACGGTAGTAGCTGAGAAGTCGTCATTGAGCTGCAAGTGCAGCGTCTGCGACAAGTCTTTGTCAAATATTATTGAAACTGAAATTTGCATCTCTCTCTGAGTTAATTCTCAATGGAATTCATACAAGAACGTGTTGACTTAAGGTAAGGGTTAGCTTTTTCTTAGCGATGCCTCAGCGGCAAATTGTTAGTTAATTGGAGGATACTCAAGCTTGACGTACTTGTCTTCATACTTGACAAATCTATAGAAAACCTGCTTTGACTCCAACCAATAAATCTCTTCACATAGACGAAACTGTTTTCTGGATTACTAAGCCCAGCTCCGTTTCTAAAAATGATGATAGATTGATTGCTAGTTCTTGAATATATATATTTGCCTGAGAATCATATTGTAAAAGATGTTAGAAACTGTGAGACACGAGGAGTACACGTTGATGCCATCTCAAACAATAGCAGCGTCTTGAAAACTAGGGAGGTTACTGAATATGTTGTTAGTCCACGAGATGTTTCGGTTTCAGATCCTTTTCAAATGTATCATGCTGCGAGATCATTGGAAAAGTCAGATTTTATGCGGCAGTTGATAGAAATGAAGCAAAATGGTTTTCTTTCGAATCTTTTAGGCAGTACTCCTGTTGAAGTACCTGTATCAAAGTATTTCTTTTTAAGAAGAAAAATATTTCACGAGCATGTCACAACTCTTTTAAATTCATATGGCTGATTTATAATAATCTACTTATTTGATTTTGACATCCATCTGAATTCTTGTGAAATCCAGTTATTTTGATTTTAAAATCAATGAATTTATCAAAGATTTTCAAATCTAAAAAAAAATCTAAATCCAAGCAAATACCACAACCAATAACCCCCACTAATACTTAGAGGGGAGGGGGTTTGTTGAAAATGAATTTGTGTAGATTTGTGAATTTTAAGAGTTGATATATTTTAAAAGTTATGTGGATTGTGGATATATATACATTGACTTGTAAAATTTGATCATAACTATTATAGATTAGTATAAATTTTCATATATTGTATTTCTTCTTCTCTGTCATTTTTTTGAAAACTAAATACATAATTTATACTTTTCTAAATCATATAGCATGATTATTTATTTATTTTATTTCAAAACATGTTTTTGTTAAAAAAATAAAATAATAATTATACACACAAAACTAGGTTAATATGATAAGATGAATATTATATTAGCAACATTAACCGTATTATGTTTGCTTATTAATTCGTATATTTTTTTTATTAATTAATGATATAAAAATATAAATATCATTACATATTAAAAAAAATGTAAATATGTAAAATGCAATAAATTATAGTTTTGGATATATAATGTGGATATAAAGTGCAACAAATATTTAGTAAGAATAATTATTTTGTTTTCTAGTTTTTGATTTATTACATGGATTTTTAAATTCACATGGATACATATGATATTTTGAAAGTTGAGTCTTATGAGTAAAATGAATAGAAGTCATCTTCCAATAACACTAGATTTTAGTTAGAATTATGAGGTGTTATTGGTTTATATATTTTGTTTGATTTAGAAATTCATATAGTATTTAAAAATCTAAGTAAAATATACAGATTTTCAAATTTTCTCGGATTAGTATTTACAATTCCGGAAGCATTCCCTCGGATTTAAGTGGAGGTTATTGGTAGTTGTATTTTAGTGGATTTGAAAATTCGAACTAAATCTAGTGTTATTGGTTCTATGATTTTTAAATATGTATTAAAATCATGTGTTACTGGTCTAATGATTCATAAATTCTATATCAAATCAAGTGTTACGCAATCGTACAGATTTACTAATAAAATTGATTTTATAATGGATTTGAATGGTTTTTTTTGAATTTTTTGTTAAAAATAGAAAGACTCAAATCCGGGGAAAAACCTCCGAATTTGTAAATACTAATTCAAAAAAGTTTAATATTTTACTTGGATTTATAAATACTACATGGATTTCTAAATCAATAAAAATATACAAACCAATAACACCTCTTGAGTTTTTGTATTTTTAACAAAGAAATCTATAAAAATCCATTCAAATCCATTATGAAATCAAATCTATTAGTAAATCTGTATGATTAAATAACACTTGCTTTGGATTAGAATTTATAAAACATAAAACCAATCACACTTGATTTCAATACGGATTTTAAAATCATAGAACCAATAAAAATACATTTAATTTAGATTTTCAAATCCATTAAAATACAGCAACCAATAATCCCACTTAGAGAATCAGTAATAACTAAACTATTTGAATAACTAGAGATTGAATAGATTTTGAAAATTCTTAAACTAATAACATTAGATTCTATTAAGATTTTTAAAATCCATAAACCAATAACAATGAAATATCAAAGTTTCCAAAATTTTCACTGGATTTTATTAAGATTTATTTTTATTACATGGAATCGCTTCACATTTTAATAGCTATTTGACATCCAGTTATATTAGATACTATTTTTTTTTGCTTAGGTCAACCGACTAGTCCAACGAGACCCACAACACTCCACGTATTCTCGCGATTTAATGCTAGTCCGGATGGCCACACGGGGTTTCGAAGCCGGGTCCGTATTGGGACTGTTCTCCCTCAAGACCACGAGCCCACCATCGCGTGGTTATATTAGCTACTGTTACATATAAAGAATACATTTGTTACGTATTAAAATATATTAGTAATAGAAATTATAAAATTGTCAATGAGTTTTGAGATTACTGAAAAAAGCTCAATATGCATCCTAAATAGGCAAACAAGATTCGCAATAAAATAATTGAGATATTTGAAATTAATGGCCTGAATACAATACTTAGCTGTATTGTAAAAGTTCTTCTGTTTTTTTTTTTTTGGTAACACTGGCGATGAACAGTTGGTCAAATCAAACATATGGTGCACTCTGAAACATAGATTTAAGAACTTAATCAGATTTTTAGAAACCATAATAAATTGTTTGCATCACAAACATATCAATAGTCAAGCCATTTTTATCATTCGACAAGTATTAAAATCTAAATCAATACTACTATTTACTTTTGTTTAATAGAACCTAAACCCATAGCTTCATGTTTTCATTCCCATTTGGAATCTTCAATATAACTTTAGCAAGCTACTGTTATATATAAAAACTACATTAGTATGATCCAAGCATAGTTAAATATATAAGCTTACAATATAATGCATAAACTTTTTTTTTTGTCATCAAAAGCTTCATTCAAGGATCAACCTGATCCTAACATACTAGCCTGGAGAGCTAGCTGTTATGGAACTAACTGATATATTTGAGCTAATTTGTATGAATAAAGTACTTAACTTTATAGTTGGATGTTTTTTTCTCTTTTGGTACTATGGACAATCATCTAATGACACTGAATTTGCAAAACTTATATAAGAACTTGATCAGAAGATTTATCAAACCATGACTGGATTGTGTAATCAAACATTATTAAATGTTTGATTATAACGAATACTTGCCTACATTTTTTTTTTTATAGAAAATTTGCCTATGTATTTAATAGCTAGCCATGATGTTATCTACTAACTTCGGGTAATGATTCTTCGAATCATTTCTTTCGGCATTCATGAAAACAATATATATAACTTTTGCATTAGATCTTAGTTCTGAAATAACAATTTTGTTATAAAGAAAAAGCTCTATAAAAGTTGACCTTTAGTTTTATATTTCTTTAGATGTTCTATTTGAGTCTGTTATCCGCGATCTTCATCAGCATGAAAACACGATCGCTTTTCAAATCTATAGTTTTTGACTCGGCATGTTTGAATATGTAAACAACCACAATATTAGGAGTGAATCTAAGAGAAATCGTGGAAGATGAAGAAACAAAATAGTACCTTAGATTTCAAGATTGTGAAGTCGTCTTTTCACATTCATAACTCATAAGTTTTAGATCGGGGGATTACATTCATAAGTTTTGTACCTTAGATCACATTCATAAGTTTAGATCACAATATAAGTTTTGTACCTTAGATCACATTTAGTACCTTAGATCACATTTAGTACTATTAGATATACGTTTTGTACCTTAGATCAACAACAATATAAGTTTTGCACCTTATAAGCAACAATAATGTGAAAATGCACCTTATAAGCAATAATGTGATATAAGTTTTGTACCTTAGATCACATTATAAGTTTTGTACCTTAGATCAACAACAATATAAATTTTGTACCTTAGATAACATTTAGTACCTTAGATCACATTCATAAGTCATGTAAACAAAATATACCTTAGATCACATTCATAAGTTTTGGCTTTTACGGTATAAATATTATACAAACCTATTAGTAACATGGACAAGAGTAACAGAACCTGTTTTTTGCTTTTGCTCACCAACCTATGTCTAATCTAAGCATATTAACAAAATTAATAAATTAATAATTTAATTTCAGTAAGTATATTAATAAATATTTGGATGTGATGAAAAGTGTTATGATATGTAATTATAAGCAATACAATTTTGAACACATAAAAATGAAGGTTTTTGTTTTAGTATAATAAATATCATAAAATGTATCAAACATTAATTGCATTATATGATATATAACAAATATATTTAAAACTATTTAAATTAAAAATTAATCTTTGTTTAAATTTCGTAATAAATTCTATAAAGTTGTGGTGAATTAATTATAGATCATCTTCAATATTACATATTGTTAAATTACATCCAAATTGATTTTTTTAAAATACACATCTTTAAACCCAAATAAACATATTATATTATAAAGAATAAAATGGAACACATATTTTTATATTTAACACATTTATATAGATTTTCAGTTTTAGTTTTGAAAAAAAGTATTTTGCGACGTAAATGAAAGTGCAAATCAAAATATTCTGCGTTTTTTCTTGTTTTTAATTTTATGAACTTATAGAGATATATAGCCAATGTTTCACACCTACATAGGTTATAGTTAATTATATTTTCAAAACAAATGTGTGTTTTATGTTGTATTGGTTTAGCAACTAATTTATGTTGTCTGTCTTTTTTTCCTTTAAAGTGATCTTTTGAATTCAAAAGAGTTGAACCCGAAAATAGTTATGCAGTTTATATTTGATGCAGAGAAACTAAAGTAATCGTGAATGACTAAATTTTATTATTTTATAGTCTTATTTATATTTTGGTAGTTAAATATATTAACTCCTATTCAGTTTAAAACCATTAATTAGATTTTCAAACCATTAATGTTCAAGAATCAGCAAACAATCTAAGCCTAGTCCAGAATCAGATCAAAAATTCGAGACAAGTAATCAAGGCTATTGATTGAGAATTAAACACCTATGCAGAATCGAGAGAGTGCTATCGGCGATAGGATCCAAACGACTATTTCTATTTCACCAACAATCAATATCATGGTGCTAGAACTTCGCCATCTGGTATGATTTATGTTGACTCAGTTCTTCCAAGGTGGCTTTCGGACTAGAAATCTTGTTATTAGTTTCTTAACCTTTTGTTGTAAAAAAAAAAAAACAATCAATCATCATTATCAAGTCTTCATAGCATTAGAAATCCAACGTTCAGTGATTTTTTTAAATCCAAAATGGAAATAAATAAAAACTCATTAACAACGATAAAACAAAACCTTACGCGTTCTGTTGACCCAACATCCGAATCAAATATAAACGAGACCGTAACCGTATTGAGTTCACACACACAAACATTTATTATAAAGATATAACACAACACATGCTTGAATTAGATAGAAAAAGCCTGTTGGGACTTGATGCGTCTCTTTCTAAGGCGTTCAGCGATGATGAAAGAGAGCTCGAGAGACTGCGAGGCGTTGAGGCGAGGGTCACAGTGCGTGTGGTATCGTGACCCCAAGTCATCGAACGTGACTGTGCGTGAACCACCGATGCACTCGGTCACGTTCTGACCTGTCATCTCTAGGTGAACACCTCCCGGGTGGCTTCCTTCTTGCTCGTGCACGTCGAAAAACGCCCTCACTTCAGCCTAAAAAATATTTTCAATTACAAACGAATTTACGTTAGGTTATTTTGAAACAATAAATTATCAAACTCATATAAGTTATATGAATAAAACTATTAAGGGTAGCAAAATAAAAGTAACATTGATGAAGGACACGTTCTTTAGTTAGTATTTACATTAATTTTTTAAGGACCACCAAACTTTAGAGAAAACCATTTCTGTCAACTTTGGCCCAACCAAAGTCTTTGTCGCCTGTCGCTATGTTTCACCTACTACCACCACAAACACATGCTAATACTTACTGTGCTGGAGAATCATTCTAATCATTTACTTTCTAACCAATAGGGAGATTTTTTTTTTAATGTAAAAACGTACCAAGATGGAGTCAAAGGGACGAGTCTTGAGACCACAAGGAGCCTTAATGGTGTTTCCATGCATCGGATCACTGACCCAAGTCACAATCTGACCAGCACGCCTCACGGCTCGGATCAAATGAGGAAGCTTGACTCTCATATTCTCTGCTCCCATTCTTGTGATAATCGTGATCCTTCCAGGCTTATTATCAGCATTCAAGATCTCAATCAGCTTCACCAGCTCCTTCGGATCCATCTTATCACTCACCTTGATTCCAAGAGGATTAGCAACACCTCTTAAGAACTCGACGTGGGCTCCATCGAGCTGTCTGGTTCGCTCACCGACCCAGATCATATGAGCAGAGCAGTCGTAGTAGAGGCCAGAAGTAGAGTCTAGCCTTGTTAGTGATTGCTCATAAGGCAAGAGAAGACACTCATGAGAAGTCCAGAAGTCTGTTGTTTGCATTATGGGATGGTCGAGGGTGAGTCCAGCAGCGTGCATGAAACCAAGCGCCTCATCAACACGGTTAGCTAGTTCACGGTACCTACCAAACACACCAATACAAAGATTTTAAACAAAACATACCCAAAATATAGACAAAGTTAAAGAAAAGAAAAAAAAAAAAAAAAGGAAAAATCCTAAATTTACTCAAAGAAGAACAAACAGACAGATTACACCGAACAATTATAGGAACACTGGTTGGATCAAAATAGGCCGACACAAGCACACAAAAGGTAGAAAGATCTCTAACTCTGTACTTCCATCTAGACACGAACGAACAAACAAAGCATCTTGTTCTGTGGCAAATGGCAATTAACGAGCAAACACAAAGATCCAAAAGCTCTCTAACAAAGATGTATTTTTAATATATTTATTTTACCTGTCTCCTTGCTCACTTTTTTCAGTGAAATCAAGATTCCACTGAGTAACTCTCTGCATAGCAGCATAACCACCAGTAGCAAAAGCTCTCAAAAGATTCAGAGTAGCTGCAGATTGACAATAAGCTCTGATCATCCGCTGTGGATCAGGGATCCTAGACTTGGAATCAAACGCATCTCCATTGATGTTATCTCCTCTGTAACTCGGCAGCTTCACTCCGTTCCTCTCCTCAAACGAATCAGACCTCGGCTTCGCAAATTGACCCGCCATTCTTCCAACCTTAAACCCCACCAAAACTCATGAATAAATCTCAAAATTCATAAAAAAAAATTCAAACTTTATCAAAACCCACCAAAACTCAAATCTCAAAATCCATATAAAGATTCAACTTTTATCAAAACTCACCAAAACTCAATCATTACTACTCTCAAAATCGACAAAACAGAGGCGTACCTTAACGACAGGGACTTGACCACCGAACATCAAAACAGCACCCATCTGGAGAAGAATCCTAAAGGTGTCACGAATGTTGTTAGCGTTGAACTCTTTGAAGCTCTCCGCACAATCACCTCCCTGTAACAGAAACGCTTCGCCCATCGCGGCTTGACCTAGCCTCTCCTCGAGCAACCTCGCTTCTCCGGCGAAAACGATCGGAGGAAAAGCCTCGATCGTCTCCAGCACAGCTTCAAGCTCAGCTACATCAGGGTACTCCGGCTGCTGAAGAGCTGTCTTCGCCTTCCAGCTCTCCGGCGACCATTTCGATTTACCCACATTAACTCCGACGGTCTTCGTCGCCGTCGCCGGAGTCGTTACCGATGAAGATGGTGGTTTTGGGTCGGTTTGCACGGCGGAGATCCGGAGGGACGTGGTTCTTGGCGCGGCGGGGGAGAACGTTGATTGACGGTGGTTGTATATCGATGGTAGATTCAGGCTTCCGTTCATGAGCGCCATTTTTGTTTTTTAATGGAATAAAATGTTTTTTTTTGTTTGGTGTTGAGATTTGTGTGTTGTGATGTTTTTTTACACGAAACCTGAGAAGTGTTTGGAAGAGTGGTCTAGGGTTTTATAAACCAAGTTGTTGTGTTTGGTGAAGCCTTGTTGTGTGTTTGCGGTAGGTGGATCATATGTACGGGTATTATGGTAAATAGCGTCGGGATTGGTGGAAAGGTTATTTTTCTCAGTTTGTAATATACGGTAACCGGTTTACGTGTTTTATTACACAAAACCATTTTCGGTTTAGCTTCTTTAGAAATAAATTCTTGCCTGCACTATGAATCCAGGGAAAATACATATCCAAACAATATTAACGTGCCAAAACATTCATAAACTAAATAAGAATTTGAATTACATACCTAAACTCATAATAAATAGTTAAAACATGCCTATAGCCGGTTATATAATGATTTAGACTATTTTTTTAAAAAAATTTGAAGTTTAGTCCTTATAATTCTATTTTTTTGTTAATATACCTTAAATAACTTAAATAATCAAATTTATCGTATTTATAATTTTAATTTGAAAAGTACAATTTTATTTTTTTACCAGATTTTAATTAAATTTAAATAATAAATTTAACTATTTATGAAAAATTTAGATAGTTATCATATACAATATATTAATTAATTTAGTTATCAAAGTATGTTATCTACCTTATTAAAACATGAGAATTAATTATAAATAATTTTACTCATATATAATATTTACAAGAAATACCACTCAATTTATATTTATATAAATTTTTTTTACAAATATAGTCATTCAAATTTTAATCAACATAACTAAAAATACTCTTTAGAAATTTGATTTTACAGTAGAGATCTTTAATAATATTACCCTTACTTAATAAAAAGAAAAGAATGGTTAGTTAACCAAAAATAGTTTCGAACGCATCATCTCAAGAAAACAAATATCGCACAAAATCACTAGACCATATTACATTATTTTTATTTTGCTACAAAACTAGTTTGTAATATTAATAATACACAAAAAGTTTACAAAACTATTTCCC
>NC_027752.1:11833906-11841328 GCF_000695525.1 Brassica oleracea var. oleracea
TTTAAATTATGATATTGTTTTTATGTTGTTTTCTATTTATTTAAATTTTTTGTATCAAATATTACAATATGAAATAATAATAAAAATAATATATTTATATTATTAAATCTATTTTATTTGATAAAAAATATTTCTATTTTATATATCACCATATATTAAAATTTATTTCTAATTTTGAAATTATAAATAAGGTCAATTTGATTATTTTAATTATTTGTGGTACTTTAGAAACAAATAAAATGATAAAAACTAAAAGATAATAATTTAAAAAAATAAATCAATATATTTTAAAATGGACTGACACGTGTCAGTTACGAGACATGTTTTAGCTATTTATTATGAGTTTAGGTATGCAATTCAAATTCCTATTTAGTATAGAAATGTTTTGGCACGTTAATATCGTTTGAGTATGTATTTTCCCTGGATTCGTAGTACGAGCATGAATAAGCCGTTTTACCGTGTGTTTGCGGTAGGTGGATCATACGTACGGGTATTATGGTAAATAGCGTCAGGATTGGTGGAAAGGTTATTTTTCTCAGTTTGTAATATATGGTAACCGGTTTACGTGTTTTATTACACAACCATTTTCGGTTTAGCTTCTTTAGAAATAGATTCGTTGCATGTTTATGTTTTGAACTTTTGATGTTCAAGATTTTTTTTTTAATAAAATGTGATCTCATGTTTGTGTGTATTTGTACACATGTTGAGTAGTAAATCAAAGTTAATTATTATATATACTGATTGATAATATATAAAAACATGAAAAAATGGATAGAGATCTAAAATTGTGGTTGAGTAAAAGCTATATAATCTCTCGCCTCACCTAACACCAGTCGTGAAGAGCAGAACCCCACCATAATCTACTTCGCCAACTCCCACTTTTGATGTAACCTTTATTTATTTTTAATTGTTTATCGTTTCAAATTTTATCGATTTAGATATGTTAGTGTTTACCAAACCTTTTTGGCTCACCCAATTCGTGTTCTAATGCCATTTATAATTGTTATTAACGATTAGTACTATATTTTCAGACAGAAAACTGAAAACTTTAAATTTCTGAAAAACATATGTTCCGGACTCCTCATAACTCATAAGATCAAGGACCACAAATAATGGATATATCTATGAGACTATGAAGTTTTGGTTTTGGTTCTGTTTGTTATACCGTCCTCAAAAATTGTTGTAGGTAGAGAAAAATGCATATGAGAAGAAGGGAAGAGCATATTCTTTTACGTGGAGAGGTGATTATAATCAAGTGAGGTCGACCACACGGAGTCTTGTCCTTCAATATGTTGGTGGAAAGGAGATGTTAGGTGAGTTGACTTTAGGGTTATTTGCTTTTTACAAATATAAGAATGCTACAACCACAGTTCGGGAACGCGCTAGGCACTAGTCGGACGGTCGGGTTGGACTTAGCGTCTAAAGAAAAAATCGGAGGTTAATCAAAAATTATGCGGAGCGGAATTTTTAGATAGTTTACTATGTTATAAAACATGTTAATCTTTAATTGTGTATAACATTAATACATTTTCATGTTTAAGATTGTATAAAACACACAAATAGAATATATAAACTTAATATAGTGTAATTTTCATCAAAATTATGAATATAAATGATATTTATAAAATTTTAGATCAAATAAAAAAATAAAAATATTATAAAAAATAAAAAAAAAAAAAAAAAAAAAAAAAAATAGATTAGGCGGCTAGGCGGTCATTTAGGCGGCTAGGCGGTCATTTAGGTGGTCTAGGCGGCAAAAAATCGGATATCCGACTTTTTAAACCAATTTGGCATAAATCGGGGCGAAGAGTGACGCGTAGAGCCTAGGCGGCCGATTTTTAGAACATGGGCTATAACTAGTTATCAATTTTATGAATAGAATGAATAAATGAAACTAATAAAATAGAACATAAATAAATCAATCAAAAGAATTTATAGAATGAAAGGTTGGAATTTCATTCTATCTCATTCATGAACCTTTTAAATTATGAATGTTTTATAACTAACTTTTTTCACATATTCTATAAAAAAATTATTAGAATGAGATTTATATATTTTTACTATATGTGGATGGTAAAAATTTTAGAATCTATATAAATAAATAATTACATACAATCTTATTCTAAAATTGTAATCCAATTACACCTAAGTCATTAGCAACGTCTTTAATTATCTCTTTTTTTGTAACTATTCTTTTCCTTTTCCATCTTTCTATATTGTTTTTAACTAAATCTTTTTTTTATTGTCCCTGTGTTTTACGGATATTTTGAGATATATAAGAAAATTCAAGAAACCAAAAACATATAAAGTCTAATTAGTAACCATCAAATTTGTTCTATTTTTTTCTACAATGAAAGAAATAAAAATAAAAAGTTATTCTTCATAAAAGGTAACACTTTTTAGGAATGTTAAAAAATATAGTGTTTTTCTTAACTCATTTGATCAGTAGTTATCCATCATTTGATCACTAGTTACATCCCCTATTCGAGAACGCGCTATGCGCTAGTCGGGTGGTCGGGTTGGGTCCAGCGTCTAAAGAGAAAATCGGGGATTAATCGGAAATTATGCGGGACGGAATTTTTAGATGGTTTACTATGTTATAAAACATGTTAATCTTTAATTGTGTATAACATTAATACATTTTCATATTTAAGATTGTATAAAACACACAAATAGAATATATAAACTTAATATAGTGTAATTTTCATCAAAATTATGAATATAAATGATATTTATAAAATTTTAGATAAATAAATAAATAAAAATATTATTAAAAATAAAAAAAAATAAAAAAATAAAATAAAAAATAAATAAAAAAAATAGATTAGGCGGCCGCCTAGGCGGCTAGGCGGTCATTTAGGCGGCTAGGCGGTCATTTAGGCGGTCTAGGCGGAAAAAAAATCGGATATCTGATTTTTTAAACCGATTTGGCATAAATCGGGGCGGAAAAGTGACGCGTAACGCCTAGGCAGCCGCCGAGGCGGCTAGGCGGCCGAGTTTTAGAACAGGGGTTACATCTAAGGACGGAAACAGTGTCGTAGTAGTGGAATCAGCAGACTCCACTATTTTTTTTAAACTGTTTTTATTTAATAAAAAAAAATTTGACTTCAATAAAAATAAAAATTTGACTCTACTTGCAAAATTTGACCCTGGTACAAAAAGTTTCAGGTTCCGCCACTAGTTACAGACATAGTAAGACAAGAGGTTAAGGTTGAACCAGAAGCACCGAATGAAAGTTTCTTTACCGGACCTCTTTTATATGCCTCCATTCTTTTTCTTAGTGGCCTGGGATAACTTATCTTTATCTACACTGATCTAAAGTTCATGTACAATTCAGCAGAAAGAAAAAGTTCCAACCACTTTGAATGTGTATCGGATGACTTACCAACAAGGCCGACTAAATGCCTACTGGACCATTCAAACTTACAAATAAGCCCATGCTAAGATTTAGTGGGCTTAAAAACTCCATTGAGCTCAATATTTTACTGCCATGTGTCTTATAATTTGCCATACTCATCAGTCATCACACGTTCACACGTGTTTTTTTTTTTTTTATAACCGAATGTCCTGGCCCCACCGTGGTGGTCCAGACTAGAGACCGAACCTTTTAGCGGCGCGGACGCACACCCGAAGGTGGGTCATAGCCAGGCAACGGTTTTCGGTCTTGGGCACCAGAGCAAATCCGCATGTAAATTCTCTGGTGGCCAGTGCGAGTCGAACCCGGGACCGTACTTGCAGCTGCAAGCCGTTTACCACCAGACTAACTCGTCCCGGTTCACACGTGTTTTCTTCATCATCAAATTTGTAATGATGTAGATATTGAGCCAATTGTACTTGTAAGCTGCCTTTTGGACTTTATCAAAGAATCATGCCGACAAAAAAACACTTGAACGAGTACAAAACTGTCGGGTACAAAACATGGTGAGAAATACGTCAGATATATAGTAGTTTTAGCCTTTTAGGTACATGCAGTATTTGTAACTGATTTAACATTTCTTTTTAAAAAATTAAATTTCTACGAATTACTTCATCAATCATCATAATCTCGTTTTCACCTGTTGTCCAGAGTTTTCATATTTTGTTAGAAATACGTCAGATATATAGTAGTTTTAGCCTTTTAGGTACATGCAATATTTGTAACTGATTTACCATATTCTTTCCAAACCCCAATTTAAACAGCCTAATATATTTAATGTAATACTATATAGCTGAGCAAGTTATACCCACCAATACGTTTAATTTGTTTGTTCAATGTTCTATTCTATATGGCATGTTATATCTTAATTTATAGAACTTGAAAAAGTCAATATAAAAGCTTAGATTTTCGTTTTTGTAACTAGTATACTTTTATCTCAAAAGATTGCGTTCACGAAATTTTTCCTCACAGGACCACTTTCCGAATTGTGTTTCTTACATATTTACATGCCTACATGTAGATAAACATTATCTTTAACTTTTTGGCAGCATATCAATCTTACGGCATCTAGAAATTTTCGCTCGTGACGCACGTGTCGACAATCTACGAAACCGGGCCTCGTAGTCTGGTGGTAAAGGAACCTCGGCTGAGGTGCCCGCCACCCGACTTCGAGCCCCGGCCACGGGGGTATTTACATGGGCTGCCTCTCGCCCTCCAGACCACTTCGCGTAACCAGGGGCCTTAAGTGGACGCTTAAAAATCCTGTAATGGCATGGGCTTAGGCCCGGTGGGCTAGTCGATCACGCAAAGTGGTCGGATACTAAAAAAAAAAAAAAAAAAAATGTCGACAATCTACGTACAAAAATTCAATTATGTAATCTCGCCGTGAAGTCCTTTGAAGCATAGTGAAATCGGTTCCAGAATCAATCACATCCACTGTTCCTTCTTTTTTTGACACACGAGAAAGAAAAATGGCTTCTCATACTGTTTCTAGCGGACAAAAACCACACGTTGTTTGCGTGCCTTACCCTGCTCAAGGCCATATCGACCCTATGCTGAAAGTAGCTAAACTGCTCCACAACAGAGGCTTTCACGTCACTTTTGTCAACAACGTCTACAATCACAACCGTCTACGTCGGTCGCGTGGGCCCAACGCGCTGGACCGGATTCTTACGTTCCGGTTTGAGTCTATCCCTGATGGTCTACTAGAGACTGATGGGGATAAGATGCAGGACATCCCTTCCCTTTGCGAGGCCACTATGAAGAATTGTCTAGCTCCATGTAAGGAACTTCTTCAGCGGATCAACGCCCGAGATGATGTTCCTCCGGTGAGTTGTATTGTAGCTGATGGTATTATGAGTTTCACTCTTGACGCTGCGGAGGAGCTCGGTGTCCCGGAGGTTATTTTCTGGACCACAAGTGCTTGTGGCTTCCTGTCCTATCTGTACTTTCACAATTTCATCGAGAAGGATTTATGTCCATTAAAAGGTATTATGATATTAATCAATGATTTAATCCATGTTATAATATTAAATTTAGTTTCATTTCTATTACTGAAAAATATCGAGATATTAAATTATTATTAGTAATAAAATAGCGGTGAATTTTGCAGATGAGAGTTACTTAAACACACGAATAGACTGGATTCCATCCATGAAACACCTAAAATTAAAAGACATCCCATCAGACATCCCATCCTTCATCCGTGCGACTAGTCGTGACGACATCATGCTCAATTTTTTTCTCCATGAGACTGACCAACTCAAACGCGCTTCCGCTATCATTCTCAACACGTTCGATTATCTTGAGCATGACACCATACAATCTTTGCAGTCTATTTTACCTCCGTTATACCCTATTGGACCGCTCAATCTACTAGTGAATCGTGATATCGAAGAGGATAGTGAGATAGGACGGATGGGATCGAGTCTATGGAAGGAGGAGAAGGAGTGTCTAGACTGGCTCGACACCAAACCTCTAAACAGCGTTGTTTACGTTAACTTTGGTAGCATAACGTGATGAGCGCAAAACAACTCGTAGAGTTCGCTTGGGGTTTGGAGGCAACAGGAAAAGAGTTTTTGTGGGTGATCAGGCCGGATTTAGTAGACGGTGAAGTGCCGATGCTTCCGCCAGATTTTTTAACCGAGACGGCTGGCCGGAGGATGCTAGCGACTTGGTGTCCTCAAGAGAAGGTTCTTGCTCATCCAGCGGTAGGAGGGCTCTTAACGCACTGTGGATGGAACTCGACTATAGAGAGTCTTTGTGGTGGAGTTCCAATGGTGTGTTGGCCATTCTTTGCTGAACAGCCAACAAATTGTAAGTTTTGCTGTGATGAATGGGGAGTGGGGATGGAGATCGGTGGAGATGTAGGGAGGGAGGAGGTCGAAGCGGTGGTAAGAGAGCTAATGGATGGAGAGAAAGGAAAGAACATGAGGAAGAAGGCGGAAGAGTGGATAGGCTTAGCTGAGAAAGCGACGGAGCATACGTGTGGTTCATCGGAATTAAATTTGCAGATAGTTATTAACATAGTTCTCTTACAGCACCTCCATCCTAGCATCCTAGCATCCTAGCGAAGGAGGTGACTTTCTAAACAATAAAAGGTAAAAGTATTTTTACAGGATGTTTTTTTTATCTAAGAAACTAAAGCTATTAGATACCTTTTAGATCTTTCTTTATAAAGTTAAGTGTAATAAGTGGTTAGTCTTTTAACAGAAAAAAAAAAGAATTAAGGTTTGATAGGTTGAATCCCTGGTTTTATGGTTTTTGCTCTGAGATTTAATCTTTAAATTTTTAACTATAGTTTAATTTCTTTTGTTGTAGAATTTTTTCCAAAGTACTAACCAAAAAAAATTTAAACTAAATCATGATTGTTTTAAAAGACTGTAAAAATAAAAATAGCTGTTCACGGCTACCTCTTCACTCCTAATTAGCATGCAAACGAAATGCTATTAAAACATTAAAAGAGCAGCTTTAGAGCATGATTAACCTAGAGATCCTAAATGGGTCTCTTAATTTTTTTTAATAATAAATGTGGTTTAAAAGACTCTGCTAAGAGACGGCAACATTTAGGTGCTTCAATGCAAGTTTCTTAATTAAGAGTTTTCAAAAAAAAAAAATAGTTAAACAATTTTTTTTAAAAAATAAAATTTATTTATTAAATAAAACATAATAGAAGATAACATTTTAAACATTGAATTTTAAATAAAAAAATAGAAACAAAGATTAGTTGTTCTCTTCATCACGTCCAAATTTGCACAACACATGTTCAACCAAATCATCTTTCAATTGTTGATGCATTTGTCTATCACGAATTCTAATTCGAACACCCATCATATTGGCGTTATTTGTAGGGATATCTGTAGAATATGTGAGATCGACTTGCGAACTCCCGTTGTCTTCTCCTTGTAGGAACTCTGAAACGTCAAATTGAGTGTACCCATCTCGTTCGTCTTCTACTATCATATTATGAAGTATGATACAAGCTCTCATAATCTTCCCAATTTTGG
>NC_027752.1:11841357-11842040 GCF_000695525.1 Brassica oleracea var. oleracea
AATTGCAAAGCGAGCTTGCAAGACTCCAAAAGCACGCTCGACATCTTTTCGGACAGCTTCTTGACGTTGGGCAAATAAAACTGCTTTTGGCCCTTGTGGTATTGGAATAGATTGGATAAAAGTTGCCAATTTCGGAAAAATACCATCGGTGAGATAGTACGCCAAATGATACTCTCTTCCGTTGACAGAGTAAGTGACTTGCGGAGCTTGACCCTTTATTATGTCTTCAAAAACCAGTGAGCGATCAAGAACATTGATATCATTTAAGGTACCTGGAGGTCCAAAAAACGCATGTCATATCCAGAGATCATATGAAGCAACCGCCTCTAAAACAATTGTTGGTTTACCCGAACCCCGAGAATATTGCCCTTTCCAAGCGGTGGGACAATTCTTCCACTCCCAATGCATACAATCGATGCTTCCTATCATCCCGGGAAATCCACGATGCTCACCAATATCAAGTAGACGTTGAAGATCAGCAGGTGTTGGTCTTTGATATCTTGCATATTTATATTGTTTTATCCATTCACCCATGTGCATTTTGATCATATAGATTTGGATTTAGCCGTGTTTAGGTTGCATTTTGCATACATGAGTCCTTATCAGGTATTGGAGTACCACATGGAGTTCTTGGAGACATTTGAGTGCAATTGGAGTTCAAAAGAAGTGTTTAAAGTGATCAA
>NC_027752.1:11842853-11843137 GCF_000695525.1 Brassica oleracea var. oleracea
GTGCTTTGATATCTCTCAGAACTGGTTCGACAATCATTTATACTACAACATTTGTCTTAGGAGCCTTGAAAACTCCTAACATCAAATTGGCGCCGTTGCCGGGGAATAAATGATGTTAGGAGTTTTAAAGGCTCCTAAGACAAATGTTGTAGTATAAATGATTGTCGAACCAGTTCTGAGAGATATGAACGCACCGAGAATGCAAGTAATCACTTAATCTAAGTGCAACAAATGGTTTTTAAAAGGGTTTTTAAACTATAACTAACTAAAAGGAATAACTAAAT
>NC_027752.1:11843904-11845672 GCF_000695525.1 Brassica oleracea var. oleracea
AAAAAGATTGGCATAAAAGATGTGACAACTCAAGTGTGTATAGCCATGACTCCGTACACAAGGGACCCTAAGGAAGAAGCATTAAGTTCGTTTAGTTCAAATAGGGTTGTAGTTGGCTTCAACGACTAGGTTTCAGCAATCAACAAGTTTCAAGAAGAGTTTTCAAGGCACGAAACATACAAGTCTTTTCGAGAGGTGCATAGCTTTTCAGGTGAAACGTAGTGTTCTTTATAAGGCATTTAAAATCATTGCTCCCAATGCAAGTGAATGCAACCTATATGCCCTAGACTCTCATAGAAATGAAAAATGATGCAAACTAAATGAATTTTTTTTTTTTTTTATGCAAATAGGTATGCAATGCATGACTCATGAAACAACATCAAAGCAAACATGATCAAATGCTTGGTACCTCCCCCAAACTTGAGTTACACAGTCTCTGTGTTGTCAAGTAAAGAGAGAGATACCGAAAAGAAAACTAATATGCAAAAAGGAAATGGTATATACAAGGGAGAGAAAGAAGTACCTCCTATGGATAGTAGGTGGGGGAAGATGCCCCATCATCGTCGTCGTCAGGGGGGAAGGTGGTGTAGTAACCACCGGATGCTGAACCGGAGCCTCCATACCATGGTTGGTTCTCAACCTCGTCAATCTCGACCTCACTATCAGAAGAAGAAGCGAGGGAAGGGGACTTGTTACCGGAAGTGGAAGGTTGAGTGGGTGGGTTCCTCCACTTACGCTGAAGCTGCGCAGCAGTGAAGGGGAAGCCAAGAGCATCATGCGGAGGTGGAGGCTGGGGGTTTGAGGTGTTCGCGAAAGCGAAGTCTGCTGAGCTACATCCAGCTATTCCTCCCCTGGTTAAGACATCAGCTACTTTCTTCATGAATTTGGCTGAGGTCTTAACCTGCTTCTTTACTGTCTTGCTTAGCGACTTGCACTTATCCTTCAGCTTTTCTATCGTTCTGTCCTGAGCCTTGTTCCACCTCTGAAGGCGACTAATGTGGTCATGAGCATCACGAAGAGCTCCAGGGGGAAGAACTCCGTCATGTGGCTTGAAGTAGTAGCGCGGAGGTCCATAGATATGCTCAGAAGGGTCTGCAACAGGCGAGTCATGTCGCGTAGGAACACTCCTTCTCCTTGATGGAGCAGCATTAACTGGATCGAGAGGCCCGTGTTCACCAAGAAAGTACTCCTGGGGTATGTTGAAGCTGATAGCTCCAGGTATCTCTAAACTCGTCAGGTTCCGGTTTGGGAGAACCATTCGAGAGGCCCGTGTTCTCCAAGAAAGTACTCCTGGGGTATGTTGAAGCTGATAGCTCCAGGTATCTCTAAACTCGTCATGTTCCGGTTTGGGAGAACCACTTCGACTGGCTTGCCCTGCAAGTAGTAGTGGTAGACGTAGTCCTTCCCATACATCCCACTAAAATAGGTAGCAATCCTCAAGTAGGTGCCATCAATGAACTTAGGTCCCGCTGCGTCATTTCCCAAGGGAACATTCAGAAATTGGAGCAGTGGTGTGATCTTTCCACCTATCCCCATCTTTGGGCGCGAATCAGTGGTGTACCACGCCCAGTCTCTGTAGTGCTGGAGACGACCCACAAAGAAACTGACCATCCCGAAGGTAGCATAAATGTCGGTGCTGGGAAGGGGTAAAACTCCAGGTTGGGCGTAGGGACGGATAGCCGGACAGAGCAGTCGCATGTCTTCCTCAGTAACCATACCATCTTGCTTCCGTGGGTAGAATGCATGGACGAGCATCCTGTGGAGGTAA
>NC_027752.1:11845772-11846715 GCF_000695525.1 Brassica oleracea var. oleracea
TACCATAGGGACATGTGAATGTCGTTTTCTCTTGATCATTGGGATGTTGGGGATTTGGAAAAATCCTGAGTACCCATCAAGAAAGGAATAGAATGGGTGATTTGCAAGTCTCTCAAGCATCTGATCAATAAATGGTAATGGGAAATGATCCTTTCTAGATGCGGAGTTTAGTTTTCGGCAATCAATGCACATTCTATGACCTGTGATGGTTCTTGTTGGTATCAATTCGTCCTTGTCATTTTTAATCACAGTGATACCACCTTTCTTTGGTACAACATGCACAGGTGATACCCATTTAGAATCTGAGATAGGGTAAATAACACCAGCATCTAAGAGTTTAAGAATCTCTTTCTTTACTTCATCCTCAAGATGTATCCTATGCATGCACAAAGAGGGTGATATTCCCTTGATGTCATCTAGTGAGTAACCTATTGCCTTTCTAAATCTTTTAAGCGTTTTCAAAAGTTCAGATAGCTCAGTTTTAGTAAGTTCAATACTCACAATGACAGGATAAGTTTCATTAGGACCAAGGAATGCATACCTTACACCATGGGGGAGAGGTTTAAGCTCCACTTTAGGTGCCTTAAGCTCACTCCAGTCACCTTGCTGAGTGGCTGAGACTTCTTGGTGAACCATCTGTGGAAGCTCCTCGTACTGATCCTTACTGACAAACCCCTGGTGTGAATCTAACATCATCCCATAGGCAGTACTCTCCAGGTTCTCAATCACCTCAGCCTCTCTCTCTACAGTCAAAGCATGCTGTAGAGGGTCCTCTAGTGACAACTCTTCAAGGATTTCATCAGCAAGGGCGTCCATCTCTTCAATGTAGAACACTTGCCCTTGAACAGTTGGCCTCCTCATTACCTCCTTGATGTCAAAATGGAGAATGTGCCCTTTACCCAGATGGAGATCAATCTTGCCTTCTTTCACATTAACAATAGCT
>NC_027752.1:11848249-11849429 GCF_000695525.1 Brassica oleracea var. oleracea
TCTCCGGGTGATCAAAACGCGAGCGACTCTTCCCTGTCGCTCTGGTAAGGTCGGTCTGATAGGGAGATCAGAGCGACTTGATGGTGTCGCTCCGGACTGGTCGCTCCGGTAAGGTGCTCGCCCAATGATCACTTTAAACACTTCTTTTGAACTCCAATTGCACCCAAATGTCTCCAAGAACTCCATGTGTTACTTCAATACCTGATACAGACTCATGTATTCAAAATGCAACCTAAACACGGCTAAATCATAATCTATATGATCAAAATGCACATGGGTGAATGGATAAAACAATAGAAATATGCAAGATATCAGTCTTCTTAGGTACTCATCGCTGAATAAAGAAATTATTCCGTCCACAAAATTTTCCAGACATGACCGAGTAATTGTTGCACAGAGTCGGAGGTATTCGTCGACCGCATCAGCCGCACTACCATATGCCAAGACACGAATGGCTGCGGTACACTTTTGAAGTGGAAAGAGACCAAGCATGCCGAGACCATCTCTCTTTTGTTGAAAGAATTGAACTTCATTGGAGAGTCGGTCGACAATATGCATGAACAATGGTTTGTTCATTCTAAATCATCTTCGGAATAGATTTTCAGGATATGTTGGATCTTCGCTGAAATAATCATTCCATCAACGTACATCGCCTTCTTCACGATTACACACGAGAAGAACATGTTAACAACAGAACATGACCAACAAACAACAACTCATAGAAATACATTCTTGTCATAACCAAGAAACAACAACTCATATTAATTCACGACAACGTTCAAACAACAAGTCATAGAGATACATTTTTGACAAAGTCCAAACAACAAAAACCATGAAACTTAAACTAAGTGGAGAACAACTCGTTTATGAGGTTCTTTTTTAGAGCTTCTTCGTACTCAGCCAATGGTTCTGTCTTTGCTAGTAGACGGTCAAGTAGACCCAACTTCAGGAGTCTTTCTTTCCTAGTCAAATCCTCTTGTTTAATGGACCACATACGCTCAAACTCGGCCAGCCCCTTCCCCTCTTCCATTGTCTTCTGTCCACGGCTCTTCGCTGCCTTATCACCAGTGGGCCTAGCAGTTCCCTCATCCGCTTCACCAGCCTTGTAGTTAGTTGCGTGAGATGTTGAGGATTGTGAACCGTCCTCACACTTCCTCTTTTTAGAGCTTCTGTCGGGTTT
>NC_027752.1:11849629-11850298 GCF_000695525.1 Brassica oleracea var. oleracea
CTTGCACACAAGATCATTGATCTTGTGCCAACGTTGCTTGCAGTGCATTGACTCTCTTCTTTCACAGCCTGCAAGCTTAGGACTAGCCGCAAAGAAGGCCGCAGTTCTCTTCCAGAATGCACGTGACTTTTGCTCATTCCCTACAACGGGATCTTTAGAAGTGTTTAACCACGAGCTAATTAGAACTATATCATCTGTAGGCGTCCAGGTTCTTCGCTCTCTACGCTCTGCAGGAGTGTCACCGAAGCATGAATCTTCAGTGCCTTCAGTGCGAGCCACATGAACTGGCGGAGAGTCTAAAGAAGTCACACTTTCATGTTGACTATTAAGAAGATCAACATAATTTGCATATGGATTATAATCCATACTGATATGGATTATAAGAGAGATGGAAGAGATGATAAAGAAGAGACGATAAAGAAGAGATGATAAAGATGGAAGAGATGATAAAGAAGAGAAGTTTAAATAGATGGAAGAGAAGTTAAAAATTTTAGATGGAAGAGATTGAGTTAAATAGATGGAAGAGAAGTTTAAATTGTTTCATTAAAGAGATTGAGCTAGATAGATGGAAGAGAAGTTTAAATGGACTAAACATATATCTAAACTCATTCATCACACAACCACAATCGTTCCTATCTAATCACATTCATTACACAACAACAATCGATC
>NC_027752.1:11851087-11871766 GCF_000695525.1 Brassica oleracea var. oleracea
GAGAGAGAGAGAGAGAGAGAGAGAGGGAGAGGGAGAGAGGGAGAGGGAGAGAGACACGACCTCTTCGATGAGCCTTTCGATTCACAAAACAGCGTTGCCGATTCGTCTCCGACGCATGCAGAGTCGGGACCGACGGAGAGACAGAGAGAGAAAGCGAGAGGACCGAATGAAACAATGAAGACAAGACCAGTTTTTTTCCTTTCTCTCTCTTTCTCATCCCCCCTCAAAATCTAACACGTGTACCTAAGACACGTTCCTTCTAACCCCAGATTAAGGAACGTTTCTTCTTTTAATTTCCATTTTTGTTTTTCTTTTATTTCTAATTTTCATTAAGAGTCCCCCTAAGATACAGGGTTAAACGTGCTCTTAGAGCATGCGTACTGGTGGTTTTGTGTTTCTTCGTTCTTTCCTTATTGTTTATTTGGTTTTTTTCGAAACCAACCTTCAATTTGGAGTCAACTACAAAACCAACCTTTTTTATCATTATTATTTACCCTTAAAAGTTCTAAATTCTCCTTATGTTTTTGAATTATTTACAAAAGTGCCATAATTAATTAATTATTTAATTATTTCAAAAATGAGAAAAAAACTATTACACCCTAAACATTTCTTCTTATTTACAACAATGTCATTATCATCAATTTTCCAACCACCATGAACCACCATTTTTGAGCTCTTAAAAGCTCAATAATTCAATTTGTAACCACATTTTCTCTTTGTAAACTAACAAATCTTCATTTTCTCTCATTTTCTCTCCATTTTCATCTAAAAAACTCCCTATAACTTTCATTTTTATAATATAAACTTTCATATTTTTGAGTTTATACAGTTGTGAGTCGAGAAAGGTGGTTCTTTTTGGTCATATTTGGAGCTTGGACGGTGGTAAAGGGTGAAAACGAGCTTTACACTGGAAATGTAACTATTTAATGGGTTTTCGTCATTTTTCAGATCTTTATCGCGATAGTAGACTATTTTGTATGTCTACGCTTATGTGTAGACTTACGATGCTGTCTACTTTTCAACGCACAAGTTACTTTTGCAATTGACCAAAACATTTTTTTTTGTACAGTAGACTTCCCTAGAAGTCTGCATCTTAACCTTTGAAAGCAAAAACAAAAAAGTTTGTAGACTTACTAAGAAGTCTAAGTAAAGAGGTTAGTTTTTACATTTGACTGAACCTTGGGAAACTTTTGACTTTTCATAATAGACTTCACCGGAAGTCTATATTATGTAGACTGGTAGGGATTACAAAATGTCAGTTTTGCATTTGACCAAAACTTTGACTGCGTTGAATATGTTAGTTTTGTATTTGACTAAGATGTTATAAAGTTGACCAAATAAAAAAAATAGTGTAGACATTATTCATAATGTATTTTCAAGATTTTTTAGTTTGACAATATGTGTTAGTTAATCCTAATGGTCTTAAACTATTTTGAAAAGATAATCTTTTATAATTATGAAATTATCAACATTTTGGTTTCAATATCTAGTTAATTAATAAGTGTAGACGTCTTTATAAATCTACTTTGTAATATTATCAAACATGAAATTTTTCTTCGCTTATTTTGTACACATGGTGAACTTGTGCATGATGGTTGTACACATGGTGAACTTGTTGAGATGACACAAGAAGATTATGATCTCGACAAGAAAACCGAGATGGTGGAGCTAACGTATTCCATACCAGACGTAATTTAGAGCAAATGAGTCATGATACTCCTCCTATTCATGTCACGAATGATCGACAAGTGCGCAGTTTGATCGAGTTATGTAAGATGCATATTGTACGCCTTTGTGTATCAAGACAGTGCCAAGTATACTACAAATTTTTGATTTAACTATATTTTAGATAATAAGTATAGATATCTTTGTAAGTCTACAAATGTAGACTACTGTTAAAGTCTATCGTAAATACTATTAAAAGTAGCATAATAATTTTTACAATTTAATTATATTACAGTGTGTTAGTAGTCTGCTTCTGTATTTTGTTGTTTGAAGTAGACACTTGAAACTTATTGCAAAATTTTGTGATTAGTTTTACTCTTCAACCTTCTTAGGAATTTTGTATAGATTTTTTTCTTCTCACATGTGTGTTAGTTGTTGTTTTAGCTTATGAATGTCTTAATTGTTTGGTTGATTAGAGTATCTTGTGAAAAAATTAATAGCTAACAAAAATTAATAATATTATACAAGGGAAATACAAAAAAAAAAAAATACTACAATGTTTATAGATTACGCATCATATAATTATTTACAAATGAATATTTTATTATGACAAATTATTACAAAGCAATTTATTAAAAATATTTTTGAGCGTGTTTGATTTTTCATAATCTTGATGCCTCAAATGAAGTCTTGGAAAAGAGTACCTGCACAGTAAGATAAAGTTATGAGGAAAATATAAGACAAAAAATTAAATCATATTTTAGTAGACATTTTATTAAGTCTACTTAAAATTTATGGTTTAGTAGACTTTAGTTGAAGTCTACTAGTCCAGACTTTTAAGTTGAAGTCTACCTTGTCAGAAAATTTTTAGATCTGAAAAATATATACATTAAAAAATATGAAAATGAGTTTATATCTAAAAAAGTTTAGAAAAATAGAATTTATAAGACAAAATAATAGTAAATTAAAGACATAAAGTTTGAATATGTAATTTTATTTAAATATAAATACAGAACACATATTTAAAATCTATAGATGTAAATTTTACATTTATTGATGAAGAGAGACCAACCATGGTAAACAATAACTGCAAAATAAGATAAAACTATAAATAAAACATAGGGAAAAAAATTGAAGTCATATTTTTGTAGACTTCCACTGAAATCTGCTTAAAATTAGTGGTTTAGTATTTGTTTTGGAGGTCTACTAGGTTTAGCTTATAAGCAGACTTCATTAGAAGTCTACATTATCTAAGGCTCTAACTGGTGACCATTAAAATAGGAATATAAATGAGTAGGAAATGAACGAAGAGGAACAAAATAAAAGGAATGAAAATGAATATTTATTCTTTTTGTTCCATATCAATTTTGATAAGGAATGTTTTTCTTCTGTAGTTCCTTAAAATTCAAGGAATGACAAGGAATCAAACGCAGCGAAAATTCCTCATAAATGGTATAATTTTTAAGGAATGAGTAGGAATTGACTATTCCCATTAATTCCCTATGTCACCATTTGGACCCTAATAATTTTTCAGATTTTGAAAAAATCTGTACCTTTTTAAATGTGAAAAATAGTTTTAAATCTGAAAATACTTCACAAATAGAATTTGTAAGATAAAATAGTAGCAAAATAAATGCACAGATTTTGAATTTATAACTTTATTTGAATACAAACATATAAATACACATTTAAAATCTATAGATTAAAATTTACAATTTTAGAGGAGAAGATGAAAATCATGAATGATAGTACCTATAAAAACAAGATAATATTGTGAGAAAGATATAACATAAAAATACAAATTTAAAATCTATAGATATAAAACTATGAATGATAATACCTACAAAAACAAGATAATATTGTGAGAAAGACATAGCATAAAAAACACACATTTAAAATCTATAGATCTAAAACTTACATTTTTAAAGGAGAAGATGAAAACCATGAATAATAATACCTAAAATAACAAGATAATATTGTGAGAAAGACATGAAAGAATTTTAGAGAAAAATCAGAGAAATGAGTGAGTTTTATAGAGAAGGGAGAGAGTTATAGAGAGAAGTGAGAGAGAGTTTTAGAAACTTGTGCAGCCATATTAGAAAAAGATTGTGTAAATTTCATTTATATAGGGAGACAAAAGTTGTAACTATGTTAAAATTTACGACACTGTAGACTTCAAAAGAAATCTACTAAAATTAAATTTGGTTAAAATTAACTCGGTTAAATCCGGCCAGGTTAAATTTGGTTGGAGTAAACTTTTTTATCAGTCTGCACCGGTAAAGCTGGTTTAAATTTGATTAGGTTAGAATTTTGCTGATTACATCCGGTTAGGTTAAATTCGTTGAGAGTAGACTTCTTTATTAGTCTACACAGGTAAGAGTGGTTTAAATTTGATTAGGTTAGAATTTTGCTGGTTACATCCGGTTAGGTGTAGACATCTTTATTAGTCTACACATACTTTTATTTTCCTACTTCCTTTATTGTTTTAGCAATTTATATATGAATTAATAAATTTCTTTATTTATTTTTCAATATTTATAATAGATAATTTCTAATTTTAAATTTTAAAATAATGATATTTTTTTAAGCACTAATTACAGTAGACTGAATTGTAAGTCTACGAAACCCTAAACTACAAAATTCAAACCCTAAATGTTTCATGTTTGCTTGCTAATCAAAAGAGTCAATTATAGTATCAAGTATCCATATATACAAAATATAAACTACTCAACACTAATATACAAATTTTAATCAATAAAACAAAAAAATATCAATCTAAAATCTAACCCAAAGACTCTAACCTTAAAAGACATAACGTGCTACAACTTTTTGTTCTAAACCATAAACATTGTCTAACACATGTACAAAATCAATGTACATTCTTTTAAATTGTTCAATTATATAAAATTTTTATTTCTAAACTTCATATTAACCCTTATATTAATGATTAGTTTAAAGTATCACAAAAAAAATATTTTTGTACATTTTTAAAATTAATTTATAAGATCAAATTACGATGTAGTTTTACTAAGGACAATCCCTTGTTTTTTCCTCCACTGGTTGGATTGTTTATTTTCTTTGTCTCGTTTTACGATCAAGGCTTTGTCCTCGTCTAGGTTTTCACCCAAATCCATCAATGATAAATCCAGCGTTAAAAAAAAAAGCAACTTTAGAGCATTATTAGTGGTGAAGTTTTTAAATTAAGTATCTACACAAAAATATATCAATATTTCAAGGAAAGTTATTTATGTAATTAAATGTTATTTTCTAAAAAATATATGTCAATCAGAGTATGACATTGGCTTTATGGTTTTTTAAGCTTCGATGTCTGGATAATAGTTTTCTCAGGCGATACAGCGATACGTGTAACAACCTATCCCATGGGATTTATGCTGGTCTTGTATCGCAACGACTCCAACCCCTCAACTGTGAGTCCTAAGCTCTTCTCAGGTGGTGCGTTTGGCGTTCCTCGAACTTAAGACCTCATCCTTTAACAATCCAAGACTTCACCCTTTAATAATCCTCCTACGACAATTTATCGGGAGAAAACTTAAGGTTTTCATGTAAAAGGTTGGGGCCGGTGCCCGGAAGAGCCAGTCTGGATTCAACATAACGGGTTGCTACAATACAATTGTGATGTTTTTAATTGCTTCTCTCCAGCTTTAAAATTTTAATTATATTCTTTAGTTAGAATCTCTCATCAAGAGCTTACCTGTAAATTGTGCTCTTATCGCTAAGCTCTAAAAAAATTATTAAAAATAAAATGCTATTATTTTAATTTGTTTTGTTTAAATAACTAAAATCAAATATTTAAACCATTAATTTATTGACAGGAGGGGTGAAAAGTTCTAGGGAAAATTTGGAGAAATACACTCACATAAGATTATAATTTGAAAACTACATCATTATTTAAGTTTTTGGAAAAATACACTATGGTATATATAAATTTACCAAATTTTCCAATTTTAATATCTCTCAATTCTTAATTTATTATATATTTAAAGTAACAGTTTTATAAATAAAAAAATTGTTTAAAAATCTTTAGAGTATCTATACAATATCTTTTTTTTGGTAAAAATCTATACAATATCTTTTAATATATCTTAAACTTTTTATTATTTGGGAAAAAAAAAACTCAAGACAAGGTCTCGTCTCCTTCTCAAATTTTTGATTTTTTTTTCTTTCTCTATTTTCATATATTCTTCCTCTCATCTCATTAAGAAGTTTGTTGATATAACAACAAATCATTGGTTCAAACAAATTTATAGGGTTATCATGTCACGTAGAAAAAAAAGAATAAGCCGATGAATTATAATGAGTGTTTCTTAGTCGAAACAAGTGAATAGAGTTCAGCGTTACAAAGAGAATGATCAAAGAATCATCAAGTTAGTACACCAATTTCAGAATGGAAGAAACAACCAGAGGGTATTATTAAATGCAATTATGATGCAAGTTGGTAAAGTATACTGAATCAAGAGAAGACATGTGGATATTCAGGGACTGTTATGGAAGATACATCTGAGCAGTTCAAAGTATATTTGGTCACGCATCGGACAATTTAGAAGCGGAGTTACAGGCACTCATTTGTGCTATGCAGCATGCATGGAATAAAGGTTATCAAGAAGGCATGTTTGAAGGGGACTGCAAAGAGTTGTTTGATTTCGTTATGGGGAATAAGAAGAACTTCAGACTTCATAATTGGGTACGAGACATTTGTTTTTAGTCATCAAAATTCAAAATTTGCAACTTCACTTGGATATCACGGAACAGCAACAAAGTCGCAGATCATCTTTCGAAATTGAATGTACCTCAAGCTTGTTCTTTTATTAATATTTTTTTATATACCCAGACCAATTTTAACTTTCCTCCATGAGGACTACACTGCTGCAATAATATAAATCAAGTTGTCGGAAAAAAAATTCAGTGTTTCTTAGTGTCGTTGGATCACGTCATATTCAAAGTCAAACAAATTAAGCACATATACGAATAGACATTTAGAACTTGCTTGATAGATAATAACTTTTATGAAACGAATATTTTGTAGAGAATCAACATACAAATTTATCTTAAACATAATAATTATAATAATATTATTCTTAATTTTGAATTTATATCTTAATTTCTGTAAAATATTTAATCTGGGTAAAAAAGTCAATTCACATTTAAGAAAGTGTAGTTTTCAAAAACTAAAATAAAAGGTGTAATTTTCAAATTTTAAACTGTTAGTGGAGTAATTTACAAATTACCAATTTCTTGCAGAGTTTATTTTGAGAACTTATGGCTGTCTTTTTACAAATATATTATTTTAATGTTTACATACTCAATTAAATCCATCCATTGGAAGTGAAACTCTGATATCTTAAGCGGTGGAAGTGCTATAATGTAATTTAAACTAGATTTTGATTAGCACGACCGTGCGGATTTTATTTAATACTAAAATATTTTAGGTTATGCAATAAAATATATCAATAAATTAATATAATTTGGTGTTATATACTATCTAATTTAATATTAATATTTTGTGTGACGTATAATATTATAACTATAAAGTTTATAAATTTTGAATTTTTGTAACAAAATTTATTTTGAAAACATTATCATGTAACAATACTAATTTACATAATTTTTGTTTTATCTCTAAATTTGAAAAATATGTGGAAATTAAATTAAGTACCTACATAATAAAGAATTTAGTATATAATTATTAATTAAACCAATTTAGTATAGTTTTTTAAATAATAAACCGAATTGGTTTTTAACTTAGGAGAATGTACAAACGTTAATTAGAGTAGACTAAAGTCTTATATATACAATATGAATATAAAGATCAAAAGTTTCATCTATGAAGGGAGTATAAATTGTAAAAAACAACCACATATGGAATAAGTAATAATTTATGTGCTAAATAGATAAGATATTTTTTTATTTTTAAATTAGAAATAGAAATGAATATTTCTTTTTAAAACATCTTTTAAAAATTTTCTTAAATTTAATTTTGAACATTAAATCAATTTAAAATTATTACTATTATTATTAAAATATTATTAAAGTATTTTATATAATTATTAATTTTTGTTTAAAATCAAAACTAAACTAAAATTTAGTTTTTAATTATACTTTGTGATAATTAAAATATTAATTAACTAATTTCGAAATATATATTTTAAAAAGATTCTAAGAGATTTTGTTAGACATTTCTTTAAGATATTTATTAGTATTTCAAAAAAAATATTAAAAGATATTATAATGAAATTATGTTAAATTTGATAATTCTTTTAGGAATGGTCCAAATAAAAAAATACCTATGAAATAAGTCATGATTTTAATTTTAATAGTATAGATAAGATAACAACAAAACATCATGTATTTGCTAAATATCTGTTATATTTGCGAAAGAAATGGGGATACTATATATTTTGTCAAGGCGTCTTTCTTGATTTCGGTTTGTTTTTGTCGACTTCGTTAATGCGTACTTGATTATCTTCTTTTTTTTACTTGGTTATCTTTTTGCCGTCTCTTTATTATATAATCCAAACAGACAAAAGATTAAAAAAAGATACAAGTAAAGAACCTCCTCCCAGGAATCTGGGAATTAAAATCAGTATTTCATTAGGTTATCCCTAAATTCAGTCATACATCAACAACACCTCGTTTCAACGAACTGAGAAGAAACAGTCCCAAATACAGCCAAATCGATCAAAATGCGTACTTGATTTATCAACAATTTTATTTTGCCAGAAAACCCTCTTGGGGATGAGAACAACAAATTACATGAAACCTTTTTAATTGCCAAAAACAAAGTATAAAATTTCAGTTTTAAATCTTTGATCTAACTTCTCGTTAACGGATGCACAACGTAGGTTCTAAGAGCACCTCTAATGGGGGTTCTACCCATTGGAGTTCTAAATTTGCCATATATGAATATGTATATATTGTATATGTGTATGTAGTTGTGGGGTCCATTATTTTGAGAAGAACCTCTCCTAAAGTCTCTTAAAGCTTTGTTTTTTTGAAAAACTAAAAACTTCCATTAAATCGGGCTTAAAGGCCCGTAATAGAGTTAGAACACAAACAAACTTTTGCAAATGAATCGGCAGGCCCATTAAAGCGACGAGAAATGAAAGAACGGAAACAAAGGAGAAAGCATACGAGATAAGCGATTCCACATCCGCTAGGACTCAGAAGAGTTCCATCGATCGTCGATTCGTGTTGATGGCTGTGACGAACCCTTGAGAATCTGAATGGAGCCAGATTTGGTTGAGGTTGAGGGAAGAAGCTTGGGTGAGCGCAGATCGGATTGCTAGGGCTTCTTCTAGGAGGGGGGAGATGAGACGTTGTCTTGGTAGCATGATCCTCTAGAAATCTTTGTGCCATTGTGATCGGTGAAGATCCATGCAAGGCCGGCCGCTCTGAGATTCGATTTCCAAGCTGCGTATGTATAACACACGACGATATCAGCCGGCGGTTGAGGTGGCGGGAGATCAGGGGTTTTTTGCTGTGCTGGTTTGATCTGTTTGTTCTGAGCACATTCTCACTCCTTGCAAGTTGTAGTAGCCTTAATAATTACTTCATATGGTGACGTTGCTTTTTTCTCAAAGAAGAGGTGATTACGGGAGATCCAGATGTTCCAGACGATCCATGGGAACAGATTAGAGATGATTCCTACGGGTGGGAGGATGATTCGCGATCGGGATGATGCCAGTTCCTCCTTGAAAGAGGTTCTTGTGGTTGAATCAAAGAAGACTGACCAAGGCACGAGGCTCCATATTTATGCGGCAAAAGGGCAACATAATAGAAGATGGAGCAATGTTTCCTGTCCACCGCAGCGTAGACACGAAGCATCAGTAGTTATGTCCCTACGTTGGAGATTGTCCCTCGTCGGTAGCATATTTCTAGCGCATTTCCAGAGAAAATGCTTGATTTTTGGGAGGAGCGGAGGAGACCAAATGTTCTTTTCCCAATTCCAGGTATCTCTAATCATAAGATCACTTGTCGACTGGATCTTTGAGAGAATAGAGGAGTAATACCCTGATTTCGCAGAATAGATGCCTGAGGTGTGTTGCGTCTAAATGAAGGAATCTTGAGTTTCAAGAATGTTGGGCCTTATGGAGAGGATGAGCTCCGCTAGATGAGGTAAAGTGTTTTCCACCAGATGTTCCATTCCTTTATTTCCCGTGAGAGAAGGTCAAAGACAAGTAGGTCTTGGTCTTCTAACTGAATTGGTCCTAACTGTTTGATGTCTGCTGTAGGACTAATCCAGGAGTCAGCCCACACCCTTGTTGATTCTCCATTTCCTATGGCTTTTCCCAGATGGTTCAGGAGAAGGTCTCTGCCCCAAAGTACTCCTTTCCATCCATGTGACGAAGACGGGCTAGAAGGAACCTTGAGATGGGATGTTTTGGTGCAGTATTTTCCTAGGAGAACGCAAGCCAGAAGACAGTTTGGTTTACTGATCAGTCTCCAGGCTATTTTGGCGAGTAATGCTTGATTAAACAACTGTACATCGCAAAAACCTAGGCCTCTCAGACTTTTTGGAAGAGTTAAGGTATCCCAAGCAACCCAACTAATTTTATTATCCCCATCTTTTGCATCCCACCAGAACCTTGTGAGAACCGACTGTATTTGATTGCATAAACCTACATGCAGCTTGAAACATGACATGGCGAAAGTAGGAGTGGGCGACAGGATAGACTGGAGCATTGCAGCTTTCCCTGCTGTGGAGAGGAACCTCGTGTTCCAGTTGATAGCTTTCTGCTTCATTTTATCCACGATTGACGCAAAGAGATCTTTTTTCTTTCTACCAAAGTGCTCAGGCAGACCAACGTATTTACCTACTCCACCTTCTTTCTCTATTCCCAACTGAGCTTTAACTCTGGTTCTAATATCTTGCGGTGTCTTACCAGAGAAGGAGATAGAAGATTTGCCCGTGTTGATCTTTTGCCCTGAAGCCGCTTCATAAGCCTGGAGTATTTCCATCAGTGTAGCGCAACTCTTGGGATCAGACTTTGTGAAGAACATGGTATCATCAGCAAATAAGAGGTGATTGATCCTTAGACTATTTCTTGCAACTCTGATACCCGGTTGATTACCAATATCTTGTTCCTTTTTGCAGAGTCCAGACAACACTTCTCCATAGAGAATAAAGATATAAGGGGATCACCCTGGCGGATGCCTCTCTGTGGGTGAATGTCTCTTGCTATCTCATTGTTAAGGAGGAAGGAATACATGATTGTGGATATGCACTGTGATATCACTCAAATTACCCTAAGGATTGATTTATACTCTCTCAAATAAGAGGTCGAGTTGTAGTACTTAGGGATCGAATCCACAGAGCAGTAAAAATAAATGAAAGCAAGGTGAACAAAGTAGTTGTTCGATTGGTTGATTGAGGTTGTAAACAATTAGGAGAAATAGCTAGACCTAGGGATTTATCAATCAAGAGATTCAAAACTAGAATTCAAAGACCACTAGGATAATGCATTCGCCTATCTCAACCTTAACATTCTTGGTCATGCCTGCTGAGTTTGCTTGGGAGTGATCCACGAAAGTGAAACTGTCTTCAGAAGGTTCCATCTTTAGTCTTAATAGCTCAGCAGTGTCTATGGCCATGATGCTGACTGCAGATCCAGTATCGCAAATGGCATTTGGTAAATTGTGGCTATGTATAGAACATGGAATCAAGAACTTTCCAAGATCTTGTTCCTTCTTCAGTGTCCTATTGGGTTTACGGCTGACCTTGTTAAATAGGAGCTCAATGTCCTTATCAGTCTCTCTGCTCTCTCTCTGAAGAAATTACCAAGTCTATACTTATGATATGCATCCTCGAAAGACATATCCTTAGGAACCCTCTTGTGAAATCCTTCAAGTTCCTCTTTGTTAACTTCTCTTCTGAGGTGTTTGGGAATATAGGATTTCATAGATTTCACTCTTTTCTCAACTGGAATTTCTTCTTTCGTTGCCTGTCTTTCCATGGCAAGTTCATATCTGTCTGTTTGGTGTCGATCGATAACTAGTAGATGTCGTCGATCGACACTCTCAACGAAAGAGGTTTCATCTTGGGTGGATTGCTCTTGCTTTGGTGCTTCTACATATTGCTGACTTATCTTCTTTGTTGTCTTCAAGCAAACTGAGGTCTGAGATGGATTTTGAGTTTCCTTCAAGCGGTGTGCGGGTGCACCATCGATCGACAGTCCATTCGTTCCGTCGAAAGCTCTCTCTCGCGAGACAGACTAACTACTCCTCAGTAAAACGGGAATAACGTCTTATTTAACCGTTGGATTGACCTCAAACTGGTGGCATTAGAAAGCTAACTCAAAGCTCTATCGAGTGTCAAACGATGAGCTCAATCGCACCGAGGGGAGGTTTCCATACATATCTAAACATCAGACATATATGTGCAGCTCTGCACCTCAAAAGGCTCAAAAAGACACCAAAATCACCACTTTCCTCCAAATCGTCCATGAACCTGTAAACACTCTAAGTAGACTCTACATCGTAGTAAATATCTTAAAACACATATATACCATGGCTAATAATGGGTAAAATCCATGGTATATCACACTGCATCATCCAATTGATCCAGGTAGGATGAAACCCCAATCTCTCTAACACTACTCTAATGAAGGACCATTCAAATCTGTCATAAGCCTTACTAATGTCTGTTTTGACAGCCATTGTGCAGTGTTTGGTGGCTCGGGAGATATTAAGAAAGTGCAGGACCTCGTGTGTAATCAATATACATTGTCAGAGATAGCTCGCTCAGGTACAAACGCAGACTGATTCTCTGAAATGATATCTTGGAGGATCGGTTTTAGACGAATAGATAGAAGTTTGGAGATGATCTTGTAGTAGACATTACAAAGAGTAATTGGTCTGTAGTCAGCCACCGTGATAGGGCTAGTAATCTTTGGGATGAGTCTTATGTGTGTCGCATTTATAGCGAACGGAATAGCACCTGCTATGAAGAAATTTTGAATCTCCTTTGTGATTGCAGGACCAACAATGTCCTAGTTGGTTTGAAAAAAACTTGCTGTAAAGCCATCAGGACCCGGAGCTTTATCAGGATGTATAGCGAACACGGCATCCTTGATCTTTTGTGCCATTGGGGTGGAGATCAGTTTTGCATTCATGTCTTCAGTGATGCATGGAGCAAGGGCCCTGAAGACCACGTCCGCTGCAGGAGGATTTATAGACGTGAAGATGTTATTGAAGTAGCTCGAGATGACAGAGGCAATCTGTTCGTCCTCATAAACAGGTACTCCCTGCGCATCCTCAATAACAGTGATTCTATTACGAGCTCGCCTCCTCTCTGTAGCTGCGTGAAAATACCCTATGTTTCTGTCACCCAGGGACAACCATAGCTGTCTGCTCCGTTGCTTCCAAAACTCCTCTTCTGACTTGTAGGCACAGAGAAGTTGTTAATTAAGGGAGGAAAGATAAGCGTCATCAATTGTATGAGCCGTCATAGCTATGTCAAGCTCCCCTCTCAACTGGTTTATGGTTTTCTGGATGTTGACGTAATGATTCTTGCTCCAATTAGAGATAGCGTGCATGCATCGTGAGATCCTGTTCATAACCGAGAGGTTAAGATTTTCCTTCCAGGCCTTGTCGATGAGTAGTTTAAGTTCCTGATTATCTCTCAATCTTCTGTCATATCTAAATAATCGTTGAGGCTTCTTCCTCTTAGAGTTGAAGGTGGAGATGACAAGGAGATGGTCAGATCCTTCAAACTGTAGGTACTGAGATCGTCCATTTGGGAATAGGTCAGGCCATGCACTATTAGCAAGGGTCCAATCCAGGCGGCAGTGCACTAGATGGTCACCTCTCTTGCCTCCCCAGGAGAAAAAGTTACCTGAGTGCCTAAGATCGACCAAATCACAGGAGGAAAGGAAATATCTGAAGTTAGAGAACGAACTCTCGGGTCTCTCTGTTCCACCTGATTTCTCTGCAATGGAGAGAAGTTCGTTGAAGTCTCATGTCAGAAACCAAGGAGAGTCACTAGCAGCAGAGATGGTAGTAAGATAGTTCCAGACTTCCTGTCGTAAGTGAATCTCTGGCGCACCATACACAAAAATGCTCTGGAATGTGGTGTTCTTATAGGTAACGGTTGTGTCTATTAAATTGCGATTAGAAGACATGACCTGAATATCAATATCAAGTGCAAAAATAGGTCAAGTACCGAACCGAACCGAACCCGAAACTATCCGAACCGAACCGAACCGAAAATATGTCAAGTACTAAATGGATCCTCTAGCCCCTATCCGAACTACCCGAAACCCAAAATACCCGAACCGAACCGAACCGAACCGATACCCGAAATGCCCAGACCTAATCAGAACGCCAGAGCAGTGTTAATCCTCCAGCCCCATGACCTTGAGGAGAGACTAGGAAGTGTGATTCCAACTGTAAGCTTTCAGTCTCCTTTAGAATGTTTTCATCTTGGTTCTTTGTTTCTTGGAGGAAAATAATATTGGGGGAATGCTTTTTATTAACGTCTATGAGTCTTTGGACTGTTGCAGGATTCCATATACCGCAACAGTTCCAACTCAACATTACTAAGGAAGCTGGGGAGGGGGGGGGGGTTGGGAAAATCCTGCTGATTCCCTTGTGAAGTAGAGCAAGTCCGGAGAGGGGGAAGGGATCCCCTGCTCGTTGTAACATGGCTGTTAGTCATCTGGAGTATAGGAGACACGTGAGGAAAACCATGTCGAGAAGGTGAAGCATGAGCTTGTGACAAGAGGCGTCTTCTAGAGCTAGCTCCAAGGAAAGCCTTTGGGCTGGCAGGTGTAACTTTCATCTTCGGAGTCCTAGTAAGGTTGGCATGCCTGTGGCTTGAAGATCCGAAGATGGGAGCATATGGGTAGAGCTTAGATTAGGCAGGTCCTCTTCGTCATACAGGATTGGTTGGGCACTTTGAGTATCCGCTCTTGATGCCAGCTTAGCAGTGGCTGCTGCAATGATATTTGTTGCTGTTGAAGCCATGAGACCATGTTCTTCTCCATGGTTGACTCTCTGCTGACGAGCTGCTCTTTCTACCGGGTCAGATACATTGGTGTATTGGAATGTGACTTCTCTGAGATCTTGGAGAACCTCCTCTATAGGAATTCGAGCAGACGTTGGGAAGTCACAAGTTGCTAGGTTGCGTTCCAGGGGGGGTCATCCAGTTAAACTAGTGTCAGTTGGGTGGGCCTCCATTTCTCCATCGGGGATCTGCGCAGGTGTAGTAGAGCTGATATGGGTTCCACTTTTCCTTACTCATTGGTGATCTTGAGAGTGATTTGGTAGAGCTCTCGATGTGTTTGAGAACCCCCTATGGGACCTGTCTCTGAGGGCTCTGGGAGACTGAGGTGACCTACGCTGTCCGCCAACCTGGTGAGAAGAGGAAATTCTAAGATGATCTTGATAGGTGATATTGGGTTGAGATCCCCATGTGGAACAATTTTGTTTTTTAGAGGGTGACCTCTAGACGGTGCTGCAGGTAGTCTCTCACCAAAAAGCCTACCATGGCGATCGACTCTCTGGCTGAATGAGGTAGCACGGTACTCCAATTTTTGTTGGTTCAATGCTGAGGATCTGTGGGGTACTCCCTCAACAAAGGAGCGATGCGAGGACGAGGAATGGTTTCTACTAGGGTCCATGTGAGGATTCTCCGTATAGAACTCTAATGGAGGTTGTTTTGGAACATCTTTTGGGCCTTGGGGGCAATGTTTGGCAAGATGACTAAGTCGATTGCAGATAGATCACTGCTTTTCCAAGCCCTCATAAACTAGTTGGACCTTTAGTTCTTCTCCTGAAGCAAATTCGATGAGAGGGTTTTTGATGAGGGGTTTCAAACCATCAATTGAGATACAGATCTTAGCTGAAGTCTTCGAGATGCAGTAGTCCTCTAGGGTACCTAGTTCATGACCTAGCTTGTAAATAATCTTCTGATGCCAGTAGTGGAGAGGTAGCCCATGGAGCCATATCCAGAAAGGGATTTGCGACGGGAAAATGGGGGAGAGCACCGGTTCCCATCTTTGAATCATCAGCATCCAATGAGATTAGTGATACGGCCTATTAGCCAACACTTCAAGGAGATCTTCTTCCAGCTCAAAACAAAACTGTTAGCAGGACTGGCCTAGGTCAGATCCAGTGACAGAACCTTTGATAGCCCATTTGTTTGGAAGAGAAGAGAGTAGAGCTCCAATAGGTTGCTCAGCTGGGTTCGAGACCCTCCCTATGAGCGTAAGGGCATTATCCTTGATTAGATCTGAGGTATCAAACTCCAGAGCTTTGATGCGCATGCGAGCTTGTTCTTGAGGTTGGAGAGCTGTGGATTAACTTTTCTCAGCAGCGGTGAATCTTCTTGAGGCCATGTCGAGAGGAAGTTGAAGCAGCTATCGAAAAAACTTTGTTGAGATGGGTTTGAGTCGGGGACACAAACGGCCTCTCGAGGAGTAACCATCGACTCGATGCTGGCTCCCGACCCCGCGTTAATACCCTCCGGCGACCCTAAAGAGTCGGTCGGAGCAATCAAACCCGGCGAAGACTTGCTAAGGACCGATGGGTTTATACGAAAGCGGGAACAATTTGAAAAAGATGAGGAGAGAACAGAGTGATTTTAACCAAAAGAGGTAAAAAACAAGACAGGAAAGGGAAACCATGTGCTTCAAGCTGTTGGGTAATAACCAATACGTCGCCACAGAGTGTTTTTTTTGTTAATATAGTCTAGTTTTGCTCTGGACTTTTTGTTTCAATTTTTTAAAGATTTGTTTTAAGAAATTTTAGGAGAGGTTCTTCCCAAAATAATGAACTCCACAACTACATACACATATACAATATATACATATATATGCAAGTTTAGAACTCTAATTGGTATAACTTTCATTGGAGGTGCTCTAATATAGCATAAAGGTAACGTTAAAGGAATGCTGGTAAAAGATCAATTGTCTAGAAGAATAGTAGAAAAGCAATCATTTACGAACCAGATGAACAAAAATACTCTGAGTACTTGAAAGGAGAAATATCAAACTCTTTATTGAAATCTAACACAAGCACAATAGCACAATCTAGTTGAAAATTATGCAACTTGAACATGAGATCACCCAACCGATTGATCGCGCAACTTTCACACGGCACTCAAACGTGGACCACTAGTTTAACGTCGTTTACTTCACCGGACCACTCTAAAGCCATCTTGTAGATACAAAAAAAAAACATTATCATTTTGGCTAGCTTATAACTATTTTTTTCGTTTGAAAATGGCAGGTTTGTAACCATAAATTAATACACAACTTGGCCTCGAGATCTAAAATGGCCGATATAGTCAATCTTCACATGCGTGGCCGATCTTTTTAGAGTTTCCACGTGCGAGAATCGTGAGGTTTTACTCTCACCGTCTCATTGACATCTAAAGGCTAGAATCATGCCCAGTTCAACACTATAAATAGAGTCCTTTAGAGGCTAACAGAATCATGCCCAGTTCAATCACATATACAATATTTATTTTCATTTTCCTTTCTGTAAGAAAGAAAGAAAATGGAATCTCATGCCGTTTCGCCAGCCCGGAAACAACACGTAGTTTGCGTGCCTTACCCAGCGCAAGGCCATATCAACCCGATGATGAAAGTGGCTAAACTCCTCCACGCGAAAGGCTTCTATGTAACCTTCGTCAACACCATCTACAACCACAAGCGTCTCCTCCGGTCCCGTGGATCCAACGCCCTAGACGGGCTTCCTTCCTTCCGGTTCGAGTCCATCCCCGACGGTCTACCGGAGACTGACGTGGACGTCACACAGGATATCCCTGCCCTTTGCGAGTCCACCGTGAAGAATAGTCTCGCTCCGTTTAAGGAGCTTCTTCGACGGATCAACGCCCAAGATGAATCCCCTCCAGTGAGCTGTATTGTATCGGATGGCTGTATGAGCTTTACTCTTGATGCTGCTGAGGAGCTCGGTGTCCCGGAGGTTCTTTTCTGGACCACTAGTGCCTGCGGCTTGTTGGCTTACTTACACTACCATAAGTTCATCGAGAAAGGGTTATCTCCACTCAAAGGTATATTATTATTACTTTTGATAAATTGTTTAATACGTGTTACAGGAAATTATATTAACGTAGAAACCCATAAGAAACCACATTTCACGAGTGAGTAGGATGTACATATTTTCGTACAACGCACTGCTTAAGTTTTAAGAAATATCAAGTTGCATTAGGTTACATAAAAATTTATAACACCTAAATAATGATGGACAGAGCAATTCATTCAATTGAATCTCTATAGCAGTATTTATAATCTAGCGGGATGGGTACAAATTATATATTGAACATTGATGGTTGAACAATCATATCATTTGACCCTTCGCTTCCTTTATTTCTACTTGAAAAAGGCTTGCGATAAAATGTTTTATTTTGCTAGATTTATCAAAAGAATATGCTAGAAATTCAATGATTTCTCACGAGTCACGCCAGAAGATGTAATAATATAATAATAATCCGCAACCAGTTGGGTTTCTTTACTTGACATAAAAAGTTAGTGGGAGACCATGAACGATTTTTATGTTGAGAAATGGTAGTTGGAAATAGCTCATAACTTAAGTTCATCATAAATAGCTATTAAATCAAACTTTAGGTAGCAAGAAGACAGCTAAAGCGTAGCTTAGAAATTAGAATATATAAATTGTCAAAAAAAATTAAATAGTACGTTTGGTTATTTGAACATAATAACGTTCTTTTTTGGACATAATAACGTTCTTTTGTTAGCACTAAAAAAAACTTAATGAAGATATTTGAAGCGCAGGCGCATAAATAAACTTGATCATGACAAAACAATTTTTTTTTGACAAAACGTAAAAATATTAAAATCTATACAAGTAATCCCTTAGTCAAACCTATATCAAATAGAATTAGGTCAAAGTTTTCTTATATACTTTTCTGACTGGCATTGCTGGCTAATAATAAACTTTTCCGGCTCAGTACACTACCGATAATTCTGCATATTAATACGGTGCTTTTATTTTAATGAAGATAATGCTAGCTAGATGTTTAAACTAATTACTAATAAAATGATAGTGGATTTGGCAGATGAGAGTTACTTGACAAAGGAGCATCTAGACACAATTATAGATTGGATTCCATCGATGAAGAACCTAAGACTAAAAGACATCCCTAGCTTCATCCGTACGACTAACCCTAACGACATAATGCTCAACTTCCTCGTTCGTGAGACCGAACGAGCCAAACGTGCTTCTGCCATCATCCTTAACACGTTCGACGATCTCGAGCTTGACGTCATCCAATCCATGCAATCTATTGTACCTCCGGTTTGCTCCATTGGACCGCTCCATCTACAAGTGAAACAACAGATCAGTGAGGATAGTGAACTCGGACGAATGGGATCGAACCTGTGGAAAGAAGAGACGGAGTGTATGGATTGGCTAAATAGCAGAGCTCCAAACAGCGTTGTTTACGTTAACTTTGGTAGCATAACTGTGATGACAGCGAAGCAGCTTGTGGACTTCGCTTGGGGTTTAGCAGCAACGGGAAAAGAGTTTTTGTGGGTAATACGGCCGGACTTAGTAGCCGGTGAGGTATCCATGGTTCCACCTGAGTTTCTAACGGAGACGGCGGACAGGAGTATGCTGGCGAGTTGGTGTCCTCAGGAGGAAGTCCTATCTCATCCCGCGGTAGGAGGGTTCTTAACACACTGTGGATGGAACTCGACGCTTGAAAGTATTTGCGGTGGAGTTCCTATGGTTTGTTGGCCATTTTTCGCTGAGCAGCAAACAAATTGTAAGTTTTGTTGTGACGAGTGGGAGATTGGTGTTGAGATCGGTGATGTGAGGAGGGAGGAGGTTGAGGCGGTGGTTAGAGAGTTGATGGATGGAGAGAAGGGTAAGAAAATGAGAGAGAAGGCGGAGGAGTGGCGGAGCTTGGCTGAGAAGGCGACGGAGTGTAAGCGTGGTTCGTCGGTTGTAAATTTCGACAAGGTTGTTAAGGTTCTTTTAGGGGAGTAAATACTCTGCTATTGGACTATATTGTTTTTAGTTTTTTTTTCTTAAACTTTTCATTCGTCTGTGAATCATGTCATGTTATCCTCCTCCTAAGTTATCAATTTGAGATGACAAATAAATGGTACTTAATCAACGGTACGTGGACAGGCCTTGCCCGACTTTTTCTAAGTTAGAAGCATAGAAATTTTTTGGCCCCTTAATTTATTTTAATATAAAATATTTAACCTAAAATAACTGATAAAACAAAAATAATACAAAAACAGTGATAAGAGCATGTTTATTGCTAACAACCTTTAGTGTTGCTTAAGTGGTTGTTAATGAATTTTTAAGTATTAAAATAAAACTAAGCAACAAATTAAGAAACACTTAATGATATTGGTTTATTGGTAGTTGCTTAACTTAGGGTGCTTAACAATAAAAAAATTTTAATTTATTTTTAAACATAATTTTTTTATAAAAGATAAAATTTATTAAATAAATAAAACATAGTTAAACATAACATTTTAAACATAAATTTTAAAATACAAACATAAAAGCATGGAAACAGAGATTATTAAAACATAATAATTTGAACGAGATATCCAAACTCAGTTGGTATCTTGATCACGTCCAAATTTACGTCAAATATGTTCAACCAAATCACCTTTCAGTTGTTGATGTGCTTGTCTATCACGAATTCTTGTTCGAACACCCATCTGATTGGCGATATTTGTAGGGATATCTGTTGAATATGTGAGATCGACATGTGAACTTCCGCTTCCTTCTCCTTGTTGAAAATCAGAAACATCGTATTGAGTGTAGTCATCTCGTTCATTTTCTACTATCATATTATGGAGTATGATACATGCTCTCATAATCTTTCCAATTTTGACTTTATCCCAACAAAGTGTCAGATTTTTAACAATTGCAAATCGAGCTTGCAAGACTCCGAAAGCACGTTCGACATCTTTTCGGGCAGCTTCTTGACGTTGAGCAAATAAAACTGCTTTAGGCCCTTGTGGAATTGGAATAGATTGGATAAAAGTT
>NC_027752.1:11872467-11887606 GCF_000695525.1 Brassica oleracea var. oleracea
ATAATCGGAGATGACCTTCTTCACGGTTTCTTTCGATAAAAACTCTTTTTTTTCTTGTCTTCTTTTCTTCTGTTTGATCACCAAAAGTATTGCACAAATTCTCAAATGCTTCATCGAATTGATGATCAAAATATTGATCGAACGCTTCATAAGTAGAGTCTTCGAAATTGTTATGAGAGGAAGATGCCATGAGATAAAGGGAACTGATTGTTTATAACTTGAGAAACGGATTGTTGAATCAAGAGAATTGAGAGTGAGAATGGATTGTTTTGATGAAGAGAATTGAGAGAATGAAGCAAGAGAGTGTATTGTTTATAACTTGCAAGAATGGTGATAATGAGAAAGTGATAGATATATACATTTTATAAGTCTTACAAAGACCCGTGACCAAATACATATCAATGCATTAGTACAAGTTCTGTGACCAAATGCACAACAGGAACAAGACAATACAAAACAGAACAAGTCCCGTGATACAATGCTACACTCTCGTGTGGTCTTGTCTGCCTCTCCACTCTTCACTCTCTTTTGTTCTTGTCCCACTCGCCACTCCCGTGATACTAGACTACAAAACAATAAAACAGGAACATCAGTGTTATAGAACAAGTGACAACAGGAACAACAACAACAGCTATATCAACAGAACCAATAAAACATAGAACAAAAGCATTACAAGGTTACTTGATTAAACTAACATTGTAGGATTACAAGAACTTGATTAAACAGAACAACAACATCCGGTGAAACGAGAAACTGAAAGACAACAACAAACAGAACAACAAACAGAACAAGAACTACAATCAGAATAAGCCATTGATTAGCTTTTTCTTAAGGGATTCTTCATACTCAAGCAAAGGTTCTTTTTTTCCAATAAGACTATCAAGCAGGCTCATCTTAGACAGGTGTTCCTTAGCATCAATTTCCTTCTGCTTGATTTTCCAAATCCTCTCAAACTCCTCTACTTGCTTGTCTGGATCAAACGTCTTCTTACCACTCGCCTTTGAGGCTTTAACACCTGGTGGACGCTTCTTAGAATCTGCTTGAGATGTTGAAGAATCACCACCATCCTCAGCCTTTCTTTTTAGAGGTTCCTTCCTTCTAGAAAGCTCACACCACTTCTGGTCGTGCCTCAGTTCCTTCCAAGCGTGTTCAAGGAGGAATTTCTTCTTATGGTTGTTGAAAAATATTTGATGAGCAAGTTTGAGCACATTGTTTTCGTTTTGACCTGATGTCTTCTCTCTCCTTGCAGCTTCATAGGCTCCACAGAATTTGCAAACGAGATCATTGATCTTCTGCCAACGGTGCTTGCAATGACTAGCCCCTCTCTGTTCAGAGCCACCATCTTGATAACTTGCAGCAAAGTAGGCTACTATTCTTGTCCAGAAAGCGCCTGACTTTTGCTCGGTGCTAACAACTGGATCTTTGCTCGTGTTTAACCACGAGCTGATCAGCACCACATCGTCCGCTGGTGTCCAAGTTCTTCGTTCACGATGACCAGCAAGAGTGTCGCCGTCGAAGGCTGAATCAGCGGTACCTTGAGTGGCAAGAAAAGGAACTTGGGTTGAAGATAGCTCTACACTATCTTCATAGGATCCAAATCCAATGTCTTGTTGACTATTGAGTAAGTCAACAAACTTTGGATTCTGCCTATATGGATAGGAATCCATACTCCAAGATGAGAAAGAAGAGATAAGACTCAAGAGAGATGCGAAGATGAGACTCAAGAGAGATGCGAAGATGAGACTCAAGAGAGAGGCCAAGGACAGAGTTTAAATGGAGGAAGAGAAGCATTGATCACAACCAGTTCGAGAGGACATATATCTACCGCAATTAACACACAAGACCATCGATATGTATCAATCCATAACTACACTTATTATCTTAACACAACCATAACCTAACCATCACATTTATTACAGTGTTCACCTAACCTAACCATCAACATTTACATTTACACTACCACACAATGCTTTATCATATTCACAATAGCAAAGAGAGGGGTTTACCTCTATCAACAAGCGTAGGGCTTTTATCTCACGAACCTTGCCATTGCATCTTGATCAACCAACCTAAAGACAGAGAGGAAAGGAACAAATCACAACCAAAACAAAGATTTATATATATGTACACGAGCTCGCCAGAGAATAAAAAACAACAATAACAAACCACAAACCACCAAATGTTATTAACAATGCTTCATCCAATTCACCAGACCAAATACAAAAGGTTTTATCAAATTGAACCGACCAAAGACAAAGGTTTACCTTTAACATGTAACCCTTGATCTTCTGCCTTTTGAATGAAGAATCGTCTGGCTCTTGATCATTCCATCTCACAAGAACATGACAGAAAAAAAATCAAATCCAAATTTATCATGTTCCTCATATTAAAATTCTCGATCTGTTCGAGAAAATCTAAATCAAATACATGCATAATCAAAATCAAATACATGCATCATATTAACAAATCTTTACCTTCGATTCGCCTGAGATAGAGCTCGCAACGATTCCGCCGAGGAGAGGAAAGAGACAGATAGGGAGATCGCCGTGGCCCTTCCTCGACGACAGCCACCGACGGAGACATCGCCTGATCGTCCAACAGAACCACCGATTGGGAGAGATCTCCCCTTTCGCCGAGGAGAGGAAGGAAACAGAGAGAGATGTCACCGTTTTCCTTGGTGGAGGAGAGCAACAGATAGAGAGGCTGTCGTTTGCCGTCGTCGACACAGCCACCCAGACGCAGCCGTGGCGTCGAACAGTCCCATCGATCGCATCGGATTTCGCCTTTCGCCGTAAGAGGAGAGAAAAAGAGAGAAAGAAATGAAGGAAAAGAAAAAATGCGAAGGACGCTAGGGTCAAGTTTTCTCCAGCCTGTCCCGGTGCGACACCTGGCAAAGAAGCAACGACGCTTCCCGTGCCAAATTAAGCAACACATTTTCTCTTTTTTTTCCTTATATCATTTATTTTAATTACAATTAGTCTTAAGCAATTCATTTAAGCCACTGCAATAAACTTGCTCTAAGCTATCTCGAACACGTGGACTGATCAACTATAGCAGCTGCACAACCACTGAACCAATGACAATTTTAAAGAAATTGACCCCAAAATAATACTTATTCTAACCGGCCCCAAAACTAATGCTTGATTTGTTTTGTATCAGGCACGGCCCTGCATGTGGACACACATGCCCACAACTTTTGAGTTTGAAATGACTATGAATAAGCTCATGGGATTTCATTCCCCTCCATCCATCCCTCTATAATTCACTCAAAGTAAAGGATATAAGGGCATGAATTGTAATGTACCATGACAAAAATTGAATCAAACCAATATTAACTGGTTTTGAATTGAAATTTTGTGATACTGATAGTTACCATACCAAATTATTGATCTATGTAGACTGGCTTAAGTAGGATATTTTTTTAATTGAATTTTGATCATCATTTTTTGACAAAGTATTGAAATTTAATCATCCATACATATTATCTTGTTTTCGATTATGCTAGTCCTGATTACTATTGAAGGGAATGTTGGGTAAGAGCTAGTTGAAACTTTCGAGAAAAAGTCTACTAGCTGGTTTCTTTGAGAAGAGTGGCCGTGAAGGTCCACAAAAGTTATACAGGCATACATACACCATTATCAAGATTATTATTTTTTTCCTAAAAAAAACATTAGTTTTTGGGGAAATGGGGGTTTTTATCTATCGGAAATATATCTAAAACAGTTAACAACAACAAATATACCTATCGGAAATGAGTGATGATGATTAAATGAAGAGTTTTGTTCAAAGATCGAAATTCCTATCTACTATCTGGGTGCATAACGTGTCCTAGGTCCATGAAACATGAGCTTTGGGGATGCCAATTTTTCAAAAGATTACATGTCCCAGATGGTTTACCGTTTTGAAACAAGACGCCGCGAGTGAATATTGCCATACACTCAATCGCTCAAACTTCCAGTTCAAAATTTACCAAATGAACATGTTATATGGTCATATGCATGTTCTAGCCAGTGCAACCAACACCATTATTAGTTTATTACTATCTTCGCGGACCTCTTTCCAAATGCATTCCTCGTGTCTTTTGGAAGCCAGTGGACTGAAGAATCATTGTACTACCAATATTGTGTCTCGTTATTTGCAATCAAAGCAGCATCATTGTCGCAATATTAAGTTAAACTATTTCTAACTTCTACTTTATGATAGAATAAAATAAAATTAATTGATACTCCCTCCGTATCACTTTAAATGATGTTTTAAGAGAAATTTTTTGTTTCATTTTAAGTGATGTTTTCAAGTTTCCATGTAAAAAGTAAATGCAATTTTATGTTTTTAACTATTTATATTCTGCAGTATGATTTTTTACTTGTTGATTATATGTATTTATTGTTGTTTTTAAATAAACGAGAAAGATTGAAGAAAAATTTGTAATTCCTTAATTAGTGTGTAAAAATCTTAAAATCCACTTATTTTGATACAGAGAGAGTATTAGTTAGTAACAATCAAAATGAACCAAAAAACATTGACCGTAAGAAAAATATACTTGTTTGGAGATATTAATTAGTCCTATTTTTTTTTGTAACTCTATATCAGTTAGTCCTAAAATATTCAATTTTGTCTGTGTGAATGTAAAATCTTGAAGCCTAGGGAGTTTAAGTCTTTAATCTGTGTGTTTAGCCCTGTTTGACCTGTCGCAAGACAGGGCAGGTAGGTCAATTCAAAAATTCAATATATGGGTGCATGTCGAGTCGGTTTTAAGAGAAACAGATGCGGTCGCCCAAATTTCAATCGCGGATATCCGTCAATCCCCAAAATAAAAATCAAAGTTATAACTAAAAATATTTTGTAAGAAAATTTAAAATTATATTTTAATTATAAATATAGGATTTATATTATTTTCTACAGAAAATAATTATTTTATTACAAAAAATAATTATTTTATTACAAAACATAATTATTTTATTAAAATTTATATTATCCGTGTACCCGCCTTTTTCACGGTCACGCGGGTTAAAATTCTGAAACCAAAAGATAAAGGTGAGAAAATTTGGAAATCTGACAGAAAATAGTAATATCGATGTATTTACCTAATTAATAAAATATAATAGATAAAAATACTACACCGCCTAAGCTACTAGCTTGTCTTTTTGTAGCATTAATTGAGTTACACTAAGAAGTAATAGTGTCTATATAGTAACGCCTAGGTACCGAGTCACACTCATTCCATATTAAGAAGCTTAAAAACAAAACAGAAATGGCATCTCCTGTGGTCTGCACCACACAGAAACCACATGTAGTCTGCGTGCCTCATCCGGCTCAAGGACACATCAACCTGATGCTTAAGGTGTCTAAACTCCTCCACGCTGTAACCTTCGTCAACACCCTCTACAACCACAAACGTCTCCTCCGATCTCGTAGACGCAACGCGCTAGACGGGTTTCCTTCCTTCCGTTTTGAGTCTATCCCTGATGGTTTACCGGAGACTGATGGGAATACAACACAAGACATCCCTTCCCTTTGCGTGTCCACCATGAACAATTGTCTTTCTCCGTTTAAGCATCTTCTCCGGAAAATAAACATCCGAGATGATTGTTGGACCAGAATTTAGCACTAAATCCTTCCCACCAAAAAGATAAGAAACAGGCTAACGACGACCTCGAGTTGAGCTTAGACAGGCCCATGAGAACTTGTAATCCGAAGTCGGCCCATAGAGCCCGAGGTTCTTTGAGTATGAATAAGTCAAAGAACAAAGAAAATTATTCTCCTTATATATCGAAGAAGTCATAGCTAGAAAGGTGGATCATGTGCAACAAATTATTAACCATATTACTAGCTTGTTGCAACAACCTTGCTCTCATATAAAAGAGGCCTTGGATCTAACGAAGAGGACATCTTCTCCAGGGACGAAACAAAGACAAAAAGGATGAAACCAAAATAATAAAGACTGATGAAGAGGGGGAGAGACTTCGGTCTCGGCAAGATCGCCATCTTCCTCTACCAACACATGATGGAATCATTATATCTATTTAATGATTAAACAAGTCATCCATTTCTTTATGGTTTAAGAAGAACGAGAGAGATGAGATTCCCAATAATCATCTCACGACGTAAACACATCTTTGTAATTGTGAAAACAAGAATCCATGACGATAATGACCCTCGTATCATGTTAATGATCGACCTTATCTTCATACGACAAGATCGGTCTAAAGAGATCATATGCAGTTCGAGAACTTATCCATCGTACACTAACTACTAATTATTCAAGACAAGAGAGCTCGAAGCAAACATCGAGCTCGAGACCGACGAAGTCGAGGTCTCGCCCATGACCGAAGAAACCGACATCTCTTTCGAGATGATTATAATTGAACTACGTTTAGACTTGATCCCTTGACGGGTACGTAGGCAGCTAGATCCCGATTTCAGTCACGATCCTTCTTAATCCCGATATCTCTATGATATTCGACCTGTGAATATAGTCCATTCTTGTTGACTCATGCCTGAATATATCGTTGTGTTCTAAGGATATCATTGCCCACGTTATTTCTTCCCTAGATTGAACTCCCGATCACTATCAATTTCTTAGTGTAGATTTTAGGATCTACATTTTGGTGTCGACTGTGGGGAAGAAAAACGAAAAACATCCTTGATAGGAACCCGATCTAAGGCTTGTAAGCACGAAAATGGATTCATCTCATATGGTGTCCAATACCACAATATACGAACCATCACACCACGATGGCATCGTTCTCAGTGGATCATAAACAAGAAACAAAACATGAGATTCGATCCCGACCTCAGCTAAATTGAATCTCTGTTGCTGATAAAAATAATTCATCTCGCCGAGTCTCGCCAATAACTTTCTCAAACCATAGCAGACCGGCGACGAGTTCTGATAGCCCGACCTCCCCAGTTTGGGTCCAGTCAAATGATCGTCCAACACGAGAAAAGTTTGCTAACCGAGCTAATGCACTCAAACGAATACCTATGCCGAGGCAGAAGAATGTAAAATGTCCTGATTAACAGATCGAAAAAGCAAGAAATTGTCGGTATTGTCTTGGACGGCTCAGAATAAGACAAAGAAAACGACTTCGCTACGCATCGAGCATGAATTCTTGATTAATAAATGATCAGAAGTGAGGAAGAATCTTGACGAGACCATATCACAATATCACGAGCGGGCTTGGACCATGCACAATGACTAAATACACCAACAAAGGAACCATAAATATCTTGACCACCGTTTGGTGGAAGGGAAGAAGCGGAGCTCGCCAAGCTCTAGAACTAAAAGATTTACTCTCCCTTCGGCCACAACCTCATGTCTCGAACACAGTTCTAGGTGTTCCCGATTTTACCATATCCAAAACCGAATGTTTCAAGACTGGGAGCGCAAAGACTCCACGAAAAGAAGGGCTCGAGATCTTAGAATCCATAAACACCAGATATCTTATCATTATGAAAAGAGGACAGGAAACGACAGAAGTCGAAAGAAGCATGATCAAATATAGACATCTCAAGGTCTCAGATTCGTTATTTACTCGTAACCTGCACACCTGACTTCCTGTTTGAGACAAGAATCGACGAACTCGACGTCTCGTTCAAGACCAACGATATCGATGTCTCACTCGAGATGATTATAAATTAAGTCATATGAGACATGAACTAAGGTTACTATCTACTCAAATCCCACGAACGAGAGCTCAGAAGCTGGAGAGCCCCGACTGCAAGCACCCGCCTCTCACCTTCCGGCGAAGAGGAGTTCTCAATGCTCAAGAGAAACAATTAAAACACATCCCAACGAGATCTTGAGCTGACGACACACCATTCGTTATGATCTTTCTATGACGTAAGAACTTCCCCGTATTTGTACAATAAGAGGGCTTGGACCATGCACAATGACTAAATACACCAACAAAGGAACCATAAATATCTTGACCATCGTTTGGTGGAAGGGAAGAAGCGGAGCTCGCCAAGCTCGAGAACTAAAAGATTTACTCTCCCTTCGGCCACAGCCTCATGTCTCGAACACAGTTCTAGGTGTTCCCGATTTTACCATATCCAAAACCGAATGTTTCAAGACTGGGAGCGCAAAGACTCCACGAAAAGAAGGGCTCGAGATCTTAGAATCCATAAACACCAGATATCTTATCATTATGAAAAGAGGACAGGAAACGACAGAAGTCGAAAGAAGCATGATCAAAAATAGACATCTCAAGGTCTCGGATTCGTTATTTACTCGTAACCTGCACACCCGACTTCCTGTTTGAGACAAGAATCGACGAACTCGACGTCTCGTTCAAGACCAACGATATCGATGTCTCACTCGAGATAATTATAAATTAAGTCATATGAGACATGAACTAAGGTTACTATCTACTCAAATCCCACGAACGAGAGCTCAGAAGCTGGAGAGCCCCGACTGCAAGCACCCGCCTCTCACCTTCCGGCGAAGAGGAGTTCTCAATGCTCAAGAGAAACAATTAAAACACATCCCAACGAGATCTTGAGCTGACGACACACCATTCGTTATGATCTTTCTATGACGTAAGAACTTCCCCGTATTTGTACAATAAGAGACGAGATCATATTATATCTATGATAGACGGAAAAGGATACAAGTTCCTCTACCAAACGGAATCTAGTGGCTTAGATCGAACTCATGCCTCGATCACGATATACGAGCCAAGATCAAACGCTTAATGCAACAAATGAGGTCGACTTGGAACTTCAGTTACTAAAAGACTTTTCTGTTCTCCAACTTCGTCACCTCACTTGAAGAACTGGGGGATAATTATTAGTACTGGATTTAAAACTAAATCCACCCCACCGAAAGGATAAGAGAACCAGATGACAGCATTAACTCGAGTTAGGCTCAAACCGGCCCGTGAAATCTTGTAAAGTAACGTCCGCACATAAACGATCTTTGGTTAGATCGAAGGCCAAGTCAAAAGGACTCCGCATATCTGGCTGTGTATCTCGTAACGCGTATAATCGAGAAAGAAGTCATAGCTGAATGTGCAGAACACGCGCAACAAACTAACCAAACTTATAGGAGTTGACATCGTCCTATAAACGAATAACGAGATCGTTCTCACAAGCACCTGAGTTCTACTTTCCAATTAACAAAAGACCATTCACCCAGCAAGAGTGACAATGAAAAAGAAAATGTATTTTTATTACTTCATTGTATAACAAAGGCACAACTTCCTATCACGTGATTGGAAAAATGAGGAGCTTGGACTAACTAAGAGCCACATCCAAAAGACCACACCATTTTCTATTAATTAGCTATGGAAGCATTAAACATGCAAGACGAACGATGAAGAGAAGAAAAGATATTCAATTCCTTATATTTGTTGCATGAAGTAAAGACGACGTCTCCGTATTTACTACAATGTGAGATAAAATCATACTTTGATGATGACAACAAGTAAAGACACGAACTCTTCTATGATATTTGATCTGATGAGATCGCGACGAATCCAACGTCTCGAGACTGATGAAGCCGACATCTTGCTCGATACCAATGCATAACACTTCTCCCTAGAGACAACTAAACTGATTTCTCGCTCCAGACCAATGAAACTGCCATCCCAGCCTGGTACGATTGATCAAAGATCAAACCCAACCGGGAAGGATTTGATCCACGATGATGGAACCATGAGCCGCAGGTCGCCGCCATCCTATTCACTAGACGTATAAGACAAATGATCTAACCATCAGAACAAATGGAACCCGACATCACACTCGATCTCGCCAGGTCCCGATCATAAAATCTCACGAGGTCATGGGTCAACTCCAATCATTACTGCAGCACCACCTCACTCTGAGACACTCCCTAAGCGAAATGAGAATCCTATATGAGACACAGGGATATCAAAGTCCAAAGAATATGAGCCGTCACGACACTCAGCTCACGAAAATAGAGCGAGCTGACTCGACTGCGGCCAATTATGCAAACCTTCCACGACGAGCATTAACACCTTTAAATGCGTTGGGAGCTACAATCCCCGATCATCCTTCCTCTTGGGGTTCGGACCCGGCAAAACGACAGATCAAGCAGAGACGATCTTATTGCTCGGTCTAATACATCGGGGCAGGTATCTCCCTTGCTGACAGCACAGACTCCTGAGGATGATGAGCTGCGATGCGCGCTCGCCACTCCCATTGAAAAACCCCAGAGCTAAGGGACTCACTCAACAAACAGGTACATATGAAGATACCTCCACTTCTTACGGAACGAGAACACTAAGCTTGACCATGAGTGGAGGACGAACATGGAAACAAGAAAGAGAAATACATTCTCACCACTCATACACAGTTTACCATCGCATGACAATTAAACAAGGAGAAGAGCAACGACCAAGAAAACGATTATTCGATCTCTATGTCACCAAACCATTAAATGATATGACGATAAAACAATTCTTCCACTTATTTTTCGACAAGAAGAAAAGACACGAAATTCTTTACGTTTACTCCACAAGACAATTCCATATCCATATTTGTTAAAGCCGAGAATCTTTTGCAACGAAAAAGGACTCAAGATTAAAGCCACAAATGCATTTCTTTATTATTTCCCAAAAACTCATTTCTTAACGAGGGTTACACGATCTCTTTACGAGATCACAATAATGAAACTGTGTATCTTCATTCACCTTGTATCGAATAAGAGTGAGAGCTCTCTCTCCTCGTGATATCGGAGCTAGCAAAGACCGAGTTTATCTACCACTGAGAATCTCCAGGTGCTCCCGAATTTTCCACCTCACGATGTAGATTCCTCAACAGAAGAGACATCTCACCTCGATCTGGATCAAACCACCACAGCCTAAATCTCAATAGACTGGGCAAAGATTGGATCAGCTAGCTCGAACGCGAAAGCCTACTAGTTCGCTCTCCAATCAATTTGACCGACCAAAAGCAAAGCAAATGTATATCCCTCGAGCTATCGAGCTCCCGAAACCCTAATGACGCATATACGAACTGTATGAAACACACATCCACTATCATTAAGCAACTACATATCTTGCATCCGAGTTAAAAATAGACAGGCGCGACCTCTAACAAGCTCATGAAACACGAAGGATCAAGAAGTCGCCCTCCTCCAATAATGGCATCGAGTTCGATTTCTGATGCAGAAGCTCGAGGAGCCGAAAATAGATCTTGCTCCACGAAAACAATGAGTCATGTCCAAGGAACCTTAGCAGCTCAGTGGCCGAGTTCAACTCTTCAAGAATATCGACCAACACAATTCCCAAAGAGCTGAAGTCAAGCAGCCAGTGAAACTTTACACTCTCAGATCGATAGTGAGCTTTTGAACAAGCTCTTATCGTGCCTCCAGAAATATATCGAGCATGATATCAGGCAGATCGAAACAAAAATACCAGAGAGGCGCAAAGAAAGCTCAAGCCTAGCATTCTACACTCCTTAAAGTGACAAATCCATCCACTTCATTATGAAAAGAGCCATCGAACGCCTGACTTCAAACGATCTCGAACTACTTAAGGGGCCAGTATATCCCTTTCCGTAGAAGAAACAAATAGATTTTATCTATAACGAATCATGGAAAATCACAAACAAAATCCAAAGCATCACTCAAAGGCCCTGACCACGAAATCATTTTCTGTTAAGGAAAACGATAAATCTGGACAAACCACGCAGAAATATTCTAAGATCACATGTTGTCTAAAGGATATTTACAAACAATAGCTAGGCCACAAGAGGTAGTAAGCGCGACATGATCCACGACGGCGTATTATGAGTTGTGCACATATCAAGTTAATAATTCGCAGCCGCATCAACTTCTCATCAACTACACAAGGGAAAACCGATCAAACATGCAACACCATTTCTTCTCCGCTAGATCGCAGTCGTTAAACTAGAACACGCCCATATTGGTAAAAAATTGTCTTTCGTCTATTTACACATAAATACATTGTATCAGAGAATAGATTCTCGCATCACTTTTACAACTTATGTATTATCAAATTCAAATCACTATTTCAAATCGCAAGTTTTATAAATAGACTTATATAACCGCAAAATGTTTTATACATTATTCTCACGCTACCAGTAGCTCGAACTAGTATTGAGATTCACTTTCCGATCTCAATTGGCTCGGAATATCCTTAAACTCTATTTTCAACTTTAAACAAGCTCAAACTCTTAGCTAGTTTTACCACACAGTCTCAAATGACCCAAGCTCTCGTCGACATAAACCACCCTCCATATCGAAAAAGAACATCAATAAACCGCGTCCTTAGGCCACGACTGGTCTGCGAGTTGGATTCCTGATCAGCTTCCATCTCGTAAAGCATCTCGAGGACGAGCGATATTAATTGCTCTTATAGCCGAACCAAAGTAAACGTTCGACTCTCTACGTGTAGCCAATCATTTGCATTGACTTAATGATTCGTTGAGATTATATCCAACACCTTTACACAAACACAAAATATTAACATAAACTCGAGTTGACGCGGAATAAGCAACCAGACTCACATAAAAAAAATCATAAACAGAAACAAATTCAATCACAAAATCCCATCTACCATGAGAGATCAAAATAACTCTCTATGCTTTTCAAATAAGCGACTCCGCTGACAAGCTCGACCCATATTTGTGAAACCGCGAGCTCGATCCAGTTCTCGTCTCCCGTGCGGCGTCTCCAACTGACTACTTCGAACTATTTTCTTAACCCACATACATAAACGAAATCGATCACTTAGTGATCAAACGAACATCAAGCGGCTTGATATAATACACCAAATGAGCTGAGATCGAATTCACATTTTGATCACGACAAACATGCCAAGATCAAACACTCAATGCAATTGTTCTTGCATGATCTCGCCATCAAATGGAGAACGACTTTGCGAACTCATTAAAGAAGAAAATGGCTCGGAGTCATGTTGTCTCAATTGATAAAAGGCTTCTCCGTTCTCCAACCTCATCGCCTCACTTGAATAACTGGGGGGACAAATGTTGGACCAGAATTTAGCACTAAATCCTTCTCGCCAAAAAGATAAGAAACAGGCTAACGACGACCTCGAGTTGAGCTTAGACAGGCCCATTAGAACTCGTAACCCAAAGTCGGCCGATAGAGCCCGAGGTTCTCTGAGTATGAATAAGTCAAAGAACAAAGAGAATTATTCTCCTTATATATCGGAGAGCGATCAATAAAGAAGAGGTCGTAGCTAGAAAGGTGGAGCATGTGCAACAAATTATTAACCATATTACTGGCTTGTTGCAACAACCTTTCTCTCATATAAAAGAGGCCTTGGATCTAACGAAGAGGACATCTTCTCCGGGGACGAAACAAAGACAAAAAGGATGAAACCAAAGAATAAAGACTGACGAAGCGGGGGAGAGACTTCGGTCTCGGCAAGATCGCCATCTTCCTCCACCAACACATGATGGAATCATTGTATCTATTTAATGATTAAACAAGTCATCCATTTCTTTATGGTTTAAGAAGAACGAGAGAGATGAGATTCCCAATAATCATCTCACGACGCAAACACATCTTTGTAATTGTGAAAACAAGAATCCATGACGATACCGACCCTCGTATCATTTTATTGATCGACCTTATCTTCATACGACAAGATCGGTCTAAAAAGATCATATGCAGTTCGAGAACTTATCAATCGTATACTAACTACTAATTATTCAAGACAAGAGAGCTCGAAGCAAACATCGAGCTCGAGACCGACGGAGTCGAGGTCTCGCCCATGACCGAAGAAACCGATATCTCTTTTGAGATGATTATAATCGAACTACGTTTAGACTTGATCCCTTGACGGGTACGTAGGCAGCTCGATTCCGAGTTCAGTCACGATCCTTCTTAATCCCGATATCTCTATGATATTCGACCTGTGAATATAGTCCATTCTTGTCGACTCATACCTGATTACATCGTTGTGTTCTAAGGATATCGTTTCCCACGTTATTTTTTCCCTAGATTGAACTCCCGATCACTATCAAATTCTTAGTGTAGATTTTAGGACCTACAATGATGTTCCTCAGTGAGTTGTATTGTATCGGACGCTGTAATGAGTTTTACACTTGACGCTGCCGAGGAGCTAGGTGTCCCAGATATTGTTTTTTGGACCACAAGTGCTTGTGGCTTGATGGCTTTTCTACATTTTCAACGCTTTATCGAGAAAGGTTTAACTCCTTTTAAAGGTACTAATTCACATAGGTTTTTAATAAAAAAGTTCGAGATTACGAATTTTTAGTTCACAATATTTTTTTTTTTATAATTCACATAGTTAAAAAGAGAAGAAATTTTGTATCCTATAGATTACTAATAATGACTAGGTTGGTGGATTTGTGATATCTTGCATATTTGCATTGTTTTAAGCTTCCATTTTGTACATAATGATCATATAGATTAAGAGTTTAGCATCTTTAGGATCCATTTTGCATTCATATGTCTTAATCAGGTATTAGAGTGACCTATGGAGTGATTGGAGGTGTTTAGAGGCATGGGAGTTAAAGAAAAGATGAAAATGAAGTTAGTTCGAGTTCAAGCCAGTTCAACTCGGGGAGAACCAGTGCGGGTTAGTTTACCTGCGTCGAGATGTCGAGAAGAAGAACTCCACGCGGGTTGAGCAACTCGGGAAGCAGTACCCGCTCGCGCCGAAAGTCACATAAACGCCAGTCTCACGCGGGTTGCAACACCCCGAGTCCTTTTACCCGCGTCACGGAAAGACCAAATCGGAGGAGGCATGCGGGAAGAGGCACGCGGGGTCGACTACCCGCTCGCACGAGCTAGAAGGATTGTCGACGTCTTCACGCGGGGACGACGACGCAGGTGATCTCCATCTTCCCTTACCCGCGTTGCCGAAGAGCTTTGTTCGAGGAGTCATGCGGGTGAAGCAGCGCGGGGAACCTTACCCGCTCGCATGAAGAAGGAATGTCGTCGAAGGTCCAAGGCGGGGAAGGCCACGCGGGTTGGTGCCGATCGTCTTGACCCGAGTCGAGACTTTACCTTAGTCGAATTTTAATGTTTTCAAGGGCTTTTTAGACTTTTTAATGGAAACCATTAGGTTTACCAAAGACATATAAATACTTTTGTAATCCCAAGAGGGGATCTTATCTTGTTTTCTCTATCTAATCACAAAGAACTTTTAGGTGAAAG
>NC_027752.1:11888061-11888672 GCF_000695525.1 Brassica oleracea var. oleracea
TTCTCCCTTTGCATTTCAGGTGTATGAACACAAGGAGCAGAGGTCCAACAAACCTAGTTCCAAGAGTTGAAGACATTAGAACACTTGAGAGGGAGACTGCAAGACATAGAAGAGAAATAGAGCAACAAGCTCATTTGCAAAGGTTGGGGTTTGATATGGAGAATCTGCCTCAAGATGGTGATGCCCAAGGAGGCATTGATCCAGGAGCTGATCACCTTCGACCACAGCGCCAGCCACAACATCCACCACGCCAAGCTCGCGCCATTGGAGCCTATGATCAACCTCACATTAATGGTCATAGGTTAGGAATCAGAGCACCGCCAGTGGAGAACAACAACTTCGAGATCAAGTCAGGGCTGCTCAACACCATAGAGAACAACAAGTATCATGGTCTTGCTGCTGAAGACCCTTTTGATCACTTGTACAAGTTTGATTAGTATTGTGGCTTGTCCAGGACAAATGGTGTTTCTGAAGATGCCTTCAAGTTGAAGCTGTTCCCTGTCTCTTTGGGATTCAAGGCACACCAATGGGAGAAGACTCTTCCAAGTGACACTGTCACCACGGTCCTTGCAAGAGAAGATGGATTTGCTTCTTTCCAACCAAGCTAAGCA
>NC_027752.1:11888943-11889983 GCF_000695525.1 Brassica oleracea var. oleracea
ACAAGTGTGGATGCAATGTTCAAGAAACTTTTGGATTTACAGGCAAAGAATGAGAAGACAATGGGGTATGATTTCAAGAACATTCACTCCAAGATTGATGGAAGCTATAATGAGCTCAACAACAAGATCAGACATTTGGAGAACCAGTTTGCTTCAATGAATTCTCAACCAAGTCGCCAACAAGGGGCATTACCTGAAAAGCCAGAGCAAAATCCCAAGGAAACTAAGAAAGCAATCACCCTACGGAGTGGTAAACAGTTATCTCCAAGAATTCTCACCAAGGATGGTGAAAAGCAAGGTGGGGAGGTGGCTATCAACATTGATGATGAAGTGGTGATTGTAGATGAGAAGGTTGATGAAGAAATTCTAGAAAAGATTGTTGAAGCTAAGGGTAAAGGAAAGATTGGAGAAGAGAAAATGACAGTGAAACATGGTGAAACTGCTACTCCAACAAAGGACTCCTCTTTTGTTTCTCCTCCTTATGAGCCAAAGCTACCATTCCCTGGAAGATTCAAAAGACAGCTATTGGAGAAGTACAAGGCACTCTTTGAGAAACAAATGAGTGAAGTTCATGTCACAATGCCCATCATTGATGCTTTTATGCTGGTTCCTCAATACAGCAAATTCTTGAAAGATGCTGTAGCTGCAAAGAAGAAAGAGATGGAGGGCATGATGATCCTTACCCACGAGTGCAGTGCCATTATCCAGAGGTTAGATGTTCCAAGGAAGCTAGTGGATCCAGGATGTTTCACCTTACCTTGTGCTCTAGGACCCATGGTATTTGAACGGTGTCTTTGCGATCTTGGGGCTAGTGTCAGCTTGATGCCTTTGTCTATTGCAAAGAAGCTTGGATTTACTCAATACAAGAAGTGTAAACTCTCTTTAGAATACCTTCCCCTGATGGTTGGTAACTTTGAGATCCCTACTGATTTTGTTGTGTTGGAGATGGGGGAGGAAGCCCAAGACCCTTTGATCCTTGGAAGACCATTCTTAGCCACAGCAGGAGCTATTGTGAATGTTAGACAAGGAAAGATTGATCT
>NC_027752.1:11890003-11890235 GCF_000695525.1 Brassica oleracea var. oleracea
GGTAACATTCTCCACTTTGACATCAATGAAGTGATGAAGAAGCCAACCATCCAGAACCAAGTTTTCTACATTGATGAAATGGATTCTCTAGCTGATGAGCTTCTAGAAGAGTTGACACTTGAAGACTCTCTAAAGCATGCTTTAACAATTGAGAGAGAAGTCCAAGTGATTGAGAACAAAGAAAGTGATGCCTATGTGAAAATGCTGGATTCTCACAAGGGGATTAGTGGTG
>NC_027752.1:11890309-11890857 GCF_000695525.1 Brassica oleracea var. oleracea
CCAGATTGGGATCTCCCCTTTGAGATCATGTGTGATGCTAGTGACTATGCTGTGGGAGCTGTTCTTGGTCAAAAGAAGGACAAGAAGACTCATGTGATCTACTATATGAGTAAAACTCTTGATGAAGCCCAAATGAAGTATGCTACAACTGAGAAGGAGCTGCTAGCCATTGTCTACGCCTTTGAGAAGTTCAAAAGCTACTTGGTTGGGTCAAAAGTCATAGTCTACACTGATCATGCTACGTTGAGACATCTCATGGCCAATAAGGATGCTAAGCCAAGACTGTTGAGGTGGATCTTGCTGCTACAAGAGTTTGACCTTGAGATCAGAGACAAGTCAGGAGTCGAGAATGGTGTAGCTGATCACTTGTCTAGACTGAAGATTGATAGTGGGATCCCTATTGATGAAGGGCTTCCAGAGGAACAGATCATGGCAATTGGAGCAGTGGTAGCGGTTTGCGAAACTGGAAAGAAGCTTGAAGAGGTGAAGGCAACTGAAGAGAAAAGGTCCTTGGTATGCTGATCTGGTGAACTACTTAGCTTGTGGAA
>NC_027752.1:11890957-11893520 GCF_000695525.1 Brassica oleracea var. oleracea
TGCACACCTCATTTGGATACTTCTGGACACTCCTGAACACTCCTGAACACTCTTGAAGTCTTGATACACAATCTCCGGAGGTCTTGCCCTATTCTTGCTCAAGACTCAAACTGCTCCAAACTACTCCTTTGGCTCCATTTCTTTCTTCAAGTCAACACTCCCTCTCAAGCTTGACTATAGGCGATCCTTAGTCAAGCTTGGAACCTTGAAGAACTTCCTCATTAAAAACCTCACCAAGGAAAACCCTTTGGGACAAAACCTTGATGAGGGAAAAAGAGTAAAGTCTCCAAAGCCTAGGGATTGGCCAGTGAGTCTTTGTGCCTTACCAACAATGTAAGAGACACAAAGACTCTGGATCACGGCCCTCATGTGATGCAAGGTAGATCACCACTTCCCTTGCTCATCACCAACACATCTTGTACTCTTCTTCAGAACTGATCTTGGTTGCTCCCCCTTTCACCCAACTTCTTGTTGGGTTGCTGTGCTCGGACATACCAGATCTCCCTTGATAGATACAAGCTGAGTCTTGGTTGCTTCTTCTTCATGAGATCACACCTTGCTTGAACTATGTGAATATGCCTCAGCTTCTCTCCAATCACCTCAAATCTAGAAGCCGCCTTGGAGATTGCTTCTTCATTCTTCACCAGGTTGTCTTCTCTTCTTGAATAACCACCAAGTACTCTCGCTCCACTCTCGGATCACAGAAGCATCTCAACACTCCCCCTTAAGCTTGACCATGTGGAACAAGTCAAGCTTGGAAGGATTGCTTCTTGAACCGCAACACAAACCATTACACACTCACTTCTGACTTTGCCATCTTCTTGGAATGCTGGTTGATTCATAAGCTCTCTACAACCACCTCAATACCTGAAGCCGCATTGCTAGAGTAACCGTCTTCTTCACACAGCCAAGAGCACTCTGAATACTGTCTTTTCTTAGGCTTCGCCACTGCCTAAACCCGAATAGCTTCATCTCCATTCTCTTGTAATGGTAAGGAGGAAACAGGTCTTGAACTTTGGCTCTTTAGGTTGCTCATTTGAATCCCCACCACAAGCTTGAATTGAGTCTAGGTTCAAGCTTGAAATGAGCCTCAATGAACTTCAAGACCAGGAGCACACCACCCTAACAGCTGCGCTTAAATCACCGATCCACCCTCTCGCCTTCAGCTTCAAGTACCCACGGATCACCGGCCTTCCTCATGACTTAGGTGGTGACCTTCTTCTTCTTGTGTGCCACTTGAACCAGGAGCTCAACAACCTCGTGGTCTGCGCTTCTTAAACCGGCTTCTACACACAAGCACCTTCCCATTGCTCCACACAATGGACCAAGTCTTCCTCTTGTCTCGGATGGATGGTGAGCAAAGAACACTTCTTGTGAACCTGACACACCACTCAAACTCCAGCAAAGATAAGACACAAAAGTATTGGGATCAATCCTTTACTAATCATCAAGTTTGATTCCCAATATCACAAGCAATGCAACAGATAAAACACGGCATTATCAAGTTCTAATCTTTGCAAGCAAACTCTCTAAGCACAAGCAAGATCCCTTCAAGATTCAAGACAAGCTACTTAGGCAATTTTAATGCTCCTTAATCTGCAACTTAGACATGAATCCAATGCATCAATATAAGGCAGCAACAACACTCAACGCTTCACATTTAAACTCGGTTTCATGTCATGAAAGCAATCAGGTTTAGACATTACTACTATCATCCTAAAAGACAATCATTATGAACCAGTATGCAAGTAACAACTCTCAGTCACCAAACACAACTCAATAAGCATCATGGGACAGATTCAAAACAATTATTTATTTAGCAATCTTAACACATCCTCAGGTTTTTCAATCACAACACCACAACACAACCTGTCAATATACTCAAGCTTTATACAAGAGAAAGAGATATCCTTACAGCCAAGGAACCGGTGTTAGTTCCTTGAAACTCCTTAGTACATGGCAAGATCTGAGCTGTTGGTGTCGACCCCAACATCTCCTTCTTCCATGGACCTTCCTCTTGAACCCACCATGTCAAAGAGACCACCTTTCTTCATGTTTGAGTCACCATGAGAATAGCCTGAATCTGGTTTGTTGAAGAGGCTAGCTAGACCGCTTCATAACCTTTGCTTCCAAGGCCATCTTTCTTCAAGGGTGGACATGAGAACGTGGAGAACAACCAGAGACAGCTACTGGACGCCATGTATGAGCCCACCTTCTTCTTAAAGAGGTTTTACAGCTGGCTAAACATGAAGCTTCTTCTTGGTTTGGAAATGACATGGCAGAAGCCTTGAGCTTAGCGGATGCAAGAACCAAGTTCAGATGAACCTGGCTCTGATACCATATGAGATTTAAGAGTCTAGGCTGTGTGTGTGAGGAACAAGCCTCTTAGGGCAAAATAGAGTCTTGAAATGGTGAAGAAAGAATCTGATGAAACTAGTATGAACTTAGATTAGAAACAAAGAGACTTTGAGAGATTAAGAGATTAGAGACTAAGAATGGGGTAGATTAAGGGAATCTGATCAAGAACACACTTTTATATTATGAAGGAGAAGGGGAAATCCCC
>NC_027752.1:11893905-11899534 GCF_000695525.1 Brassica oleracea var. oleracea
GTCGCCCTATCTTTGCACCATCACCCATCTGACTCCAAATGATGTCTAAGTATGTCTAAGTCCCTCCTGGACTTGACCCTAACTTTGCACACCTCATTTGGATACTTCTGTACACTCCTGAACACTCCTGAAGTCTTGATACACAATCTCCGGAGGTCTTGCCCTATTCTTGCTCAAGACTCAAACTGCTCCAAACTACTCCTTTGGCTCCATTTCTTTCTTCAAGTCAACATCAACTGAGCGTAAGCGTGGTTCGTCGGAGTTAAATTTTGAGATGGTTGTTAACAAGGTTCTCTTAGGGCGTGGCTATCAACATTGGTTTACACTTTCAACACCCTCCACGTCATCTTCTCTCTCTTCCACGTCGTCTTCTCTCTCTTACATCTAATAATTCAACACCTACCCACTTACAATGGTTTGTTGAATTTTATTCAACACCCTACCCTACAATTGTTTTTTCAATAATTTTGTTTTTCATATGTTTTGTAATATATATTAACAATAATTCAATCAAATCAAATTAAATATTTTAGAATCAAACAAATGTTTTAAATAATTTTTTTTTAATTTTTAAATTTAATATAAAATCAAATATTAAAGACGAAAAATATAGAAACTTTATTAAAATCAATAAAATTACAAGAAAATAAAATATAACACAATACATTAATAAGCACGCGACATAAATAATAAAACACACATAGCTTAATTAGTGCAATAAACTCAATCGACAAACTTAAAAATCTCTTCAACCATGAAACATTCCAAACTTTTCTCATATGTGTTTGACTAAATCTGCTTGCAATTCATGATGCACATTGGAATCACGCAATTCCAATTCCGATCTAGCACGTACATGATTTGCAAATGCAGGTAGCACTTCAGTCGAGAATGGTTGTGGTGCATTAGATCCACTTGCCTCAGATTGATCATAGTCAGTCCAGTGTTGAGCATATGTATCTCGTTCATCTTCAACAATCATGTTATGCAATATGATACATGACCTCATTATAATAGCCAAATCGGAAATGTCCCACATACGAGCTGGTTCACGAATGATTTTAAATCGAGCATGCAACACTCCGAATGCATGTTCGATGTCCTTCCGGCAACCCTCTTGAACTTGTGCAAATAACTTGTTCGGTTCACTTTGAGGAAGCCTAATCAATTTGATGAAAGTAGGATAAGAAGGATAGATACCGTCAGCTAGATAATACGCCATATTATACGGACGTTGGTTCACGAAAAAGTTCACTCTTGGAGTATTTCCTTGTTCAACATCATCGAACACTGATGAACGATCTAGAACGTTTATATCGTTTAATGTGCCGGGACATCCAAAAAAAAGCATGCCAGATCCATATATCATGGGATGCAACTGCTTCAAGAATAACAGTGGTGGTTCCCTTATCTCCCCGAGTAAATTGTCCTTCCCACGCTGTAGGACAATTTTTCCATTCCCAGTGCATACAATCAATACTCCCAATCATCCCCGGAAACCCTCGTTTTTCACTAACATGCAAAATTCTCTGCAGGTCATCTTGAGTTGGGGCTCTGAGATACACTTGCTCATACAATTGTATGATTCCCTTACAGAATCTACGCAAGCACTCCAAAGCTGTAGTACCTCCAATTTTGATGTATTCATCCACCGCGTCGGCTGCAACACCATATGCTAACATTTGCATGGCCGTGGTACATTTTTCTAATGGAGATATACCTTCTTTATTAGCTGCGTCAAATCGCTGGGTGAAGTAGTCGTCACTGCTTGATAGATCCCCAACAATCCAGAGGAAAACATGTTTTCGCATCCGGAATCGTCGACGATACATTGCATCGTCATATGTAGGTTGATTGGAAAAGTAGTCGTCAACCAGCCTTTGATTTGCAGCTGCATGATCTCTCTTGAAGTATCTTCTCTTGTACTAGATGGATAATCTTGCTCTATTTTTTGTCGACGCTCTCTAAAGTGGTTTAGGATATACCTCTCTTCAATTTCAGACTGCCTTTTGTAAGCTTCGATATCAAAATCAAATTCTGATGGATCCATTGAGATTGTTTTAGTAAGTTGAGATTTATTTTATAAATACATAAATGGAAGAAATGAGTTCTTATTTATAGGAAAATGGAACCAACAAATTGAGTGGTTGGAGGAAAGCATTATAAAAGCATGGTGAGTGGTTGGATGATAAGATTGACGAAAGTCACGGGCATTTGACATCATTATTAAAGTTCGGTGAGTGGTTGGAGGATAAGATAGATGAAAGTCATGGGAACTTGACCACATTATTAAAGTTTGGTGAGTGGTTTGAAGATAAGATAGATGAAAGTCACGGACACTTGACCACATTATTAAAGTTTGGTAAGTGGTTGGAAGATAAGATAGATGAAAGTCACATGCACTTGACAGTACTATTAAAGTTTGGTGAGTGGTTGAAAGATAAGATAGATCAAAGTCACGGGCACTTGAAAGCATTATTAAAGTATGTCGAGTGGTTCAAGGATAATATTCTTCAGATAAAAGCTGAAAGATACATTTTACATTATTAAAATAGAACATGACAAACAAACATTATTAAAATAGAAGATGACAAGCGAACATTATTAAAGCATGAAGTGACGTGATACAGACAGCCACTTGTGATTATAATTAATTTTCAAATAATTTGTCGCTCAACTGTTTGAACAGCTCTTTGCTCTGATCACTGAGATGTTGCTTTTCACTTAGTTTCAACCACATCTTCATCTTCATCTTCTTAGCCCGAGTCTTTTCTTTCATCAGCTGGTTTGCTTCTTCTTGCCTTTGTGTTGCCTCTTTTCGCCTTTTGTTTGACTCCTCTTGCAACATGGCTATTTTTTTCCAAGCGTTCCAACTCTTGCGCCTTGATTTGTTTGAATTCAATAAAATCTTCATTGACCACTTCCAAAGCTGCACCCTTACCTTTCTTTTTAGTTTTTTTTTAGCTGCATCCCTCCCCATTGGACGAGCACTGGATCCTACAGAGTTGGAGTCACTAGCATCACTTTCATGGACTCTCTTAGATCCACTGCTCCCAGAGCCAGTATTTCCTCCTACCTGACTACCATAACGTGGTTGATCATGGACAGCGAGCCATTCAGACATTAAATTAAAATGTCCATTCTTTTCACCTGAATAAAGCTCATGTGCTTTCGCCAATATATCGTTCTCCGACCACCCGCTTTGTTGTAGACGTTTAGCATTATCATAAGCACCGATCCATTTCCCCAATATTTTGTTTACGTAGTTGAAATGATTTCTGCAGGATATCAAATCCCCTGGAGGATCAAATGAGCAATGCTCATTACAATACTCTGTAATTTTACCCCAATATGCGTCGCTTTTTTGGTTTCGGCCAATAACACTGTCTGTTCCATATTTAATCCACCCGCTCAGTAACACCAAATTTTGCGCAGTGGCCCACTTGGGGCTTTTCCGACGAGTAGAAGTTGAATCATCTGCATTTGGAGTCGCTTCATTAAGACCGCTCATACCACCAAGAGCCATTTGTTTAGAAAATTCAGGAAATTCAGTTGCTCCAACATTTGGAACAACTTCATTACCATGTGGAGTAGAAGAATAAGAAGGTGTTTGAGATGGATTTGGCATCATCGATCCATAATTTGGAGGATAGGTTGAAATAGCTGATGGCATGAAGAAATTTAGTTGATAACCATAATTTGGTAAATGTTGAGGATGGCTAGAAGATTGATTCTGAAATTGATAGTTATTGGGATTTGGATAGTTAAAAGAATAATTATTAGAATTATGGGTGTTAAAAGGATTATTATTGGGATTCATTTCACTTGAAAAAGAAGAAAAATATAAAATCAAGAGTTTTTTTTGTAGAATAATAGAAAAATTATAGTAGAAAGAGATGAGTTTTTTTCTGTGTCCAAATCAAATGAAACAAGTCTCTATTTATAGAGTATTAAAAATGAAAAATTTTGATGTAAAAATATTTTTTTAAAAAATAAAAATTTAAGAGATAATTGATCTAAAATAATTGAGAGGAAAAAACAAATCAGAAATTTCACTTACCAATGTTTTAGTGACAAGTGGTTTTTGGGGGATCTATTTTGCCTTATCTTTAACGATTCAACAATGTTGAATTATTTCAACTATGTTGAATGCACGTAAGATTCAATTGTCTTTTTAATACCCCATTGCACATTTTCAACTATTGAATCAACAAATTCAATATGCCATTGTAAGTAGTCTAATAATCCAACAATATTTTATCATTATTTAAATTTAAAATAAAAAAGGAAATAAATGGGGTGAGAATCGTTTCTCAAATATTGACAAAATATTGTTAAAGATTTTTAAGTCCTATCAATTTCTGAATGAAATCAAAACAAAACCATAAAAGAAAGAAGGTAGATCTTCAGGTAGTATTGTCGCTTGTCGAATTGTCTATATAATTTTTCTTATAAATGTAATGTCACAATAAATTAGTGTTAAAAAAAAGGTTGGTTAGGCCATGCGCAGTGGGTTGTTTTTAGAGTCATTTAGATGAATAACCATAAAAGAACCAGTAATTAGGTAAATAGCTACACCTCTTTAGAAAAATGGACGAGAGCTCTATATTCTCATTTTAGCCCTACTATTAGGTCTGCCCATTTCTTTAACAGTTTCGTTGCTCAGACTAAGCTAGCCTACTTGCTAACCTAGTTACACCTATTACACACAAGCCATCATGTCCAAAACTGGAATTTTTCATATCACTTTCATCATCGGGAAGGTAAACACGCTTGCAGAGCTTTTCTACTTGCTATTAACTCAGATCACCAGAAGCAGAAGTGAGTAGTTTCTGAAAAAGGTGATGTCCTCTCCAATTGTTGACTTAGACAAGAACATCGACTGATAAAACGGAATCGATACCGAGATGATGTTCACTGCGGGAGAAGAGCCCATCGGAGTTCATGTTCTCACCTATCAATCATCATGCGCCATAAAAAAGATTGTCAATGCTTTAGAAGATGAAGAAGTTGGTGTGATACGGTTTCAGGAAGATTCCCAAAATACCTTATGTCAAGACAGATGAAGATCTAGAAGAAACGAGAAGTATGGTTTAGGTTTGCGGGGTAGCCTATACGGTTCTCGCTGAGAGAGAGTTTGCGATTGTCACTGGAAAAGAAAATACGAGAAACTTGAAGAAAAACTTGCGAGCTCATTGTAAGTATTTTCCGGTTATTTAATGATAGTGACGGTTACTAAATAACAAAATCGGAAAGCTAAGTTTGATTCCAGATTTGGTTTCCATAACCAGGTAATTACATTACTAACACACTTTACATTGGTGTAGTGTTATCAACACCGTTGGATGTTCGGTGTCTGAAAAGAACCTAATCGACATCGCCGAAAGAGCTCGTCCTCTCACAGCAAAAGTAAGAACATTACAGCTTAACATACAGATGGCGATTTCTATATCTAATATTGAAGTTAAACTTGATTTTGGGCTATGCTTAATTATGGACCAATAAACTCTTATTGGACTAAACCCAAAATTAAGCTTAAATTCTAGAATCTTTCTAGAATTATCATCACCTCCTCAAATAGAAAAATATCTAGATATTGTAGTAGAAAAATCTAGAGAATAAAGAAAAA
>NC_027752.1:11902409-11903588 GCF_000695525.1 Brassica oleracea var. oleracea
GCTCACTCTTATCACTAGCTGCAAGCTTTAGATGGAAACTATGGCAGTTAGATGTGAAGAATGCTTTTCTCTATGGTGAGATTGATAAGGAAATTTTTATGGAGCAACCACCTGGTTTTGAGTCACAAGAGTATCCTAACCATGTATGCAAGCTAAAGAAAGCCTTGTATGGGTTAAAACAAGCTCCACGGGCTTGGTATGGAAAGCTTGCTCAATTTCTTCAGTTTTGCGGGTATATGGCATCAAGTGCTGATTCAAGCCTATTCTTCAAGAGAAGTGGAAGAGTTCATGTAGTAGTTCTCCTCTACGTGGATGATATGATCATTACTGGAAATGACGATGCTGAAATTGCTCGTCTACAAGAGGATATGTCGGTGAGGTTTGAGATGAAGAAGTTAGGTGAGCTGAATCACTTTCTTGCTCTAGAGGTCGAGAGGGTAAAGGATGGAATATTCATCGGCCAACAAGGTTATGCGAAAAGGATTGCTGACAGGCTTGGAGTACACCAAGGAAAGGTACGTTCCACTCCACTAGATACTAACATAAGGCTCAAACGCGATGAAGGATCCTTGTTAGCCAATCCTCGACCTTATCGCTCTCTTGTTAGAAGTCTTCTATACTTAACCATTACAAGACCAGATATTGCCTTTGCGATTGGCCTTGTAAGACGGTTCATGCAGGAACCAAGGAAGCCACATCTAGAAGCGGCAAAGAAGATATTAAAATATGTGAAGACAACTCTTGGAATGGGACTGATGTACAAGTATAATGCCAGGGTTTCTCTTCATGGTTTCACAGATGCTGACTTTGGTGGAGATTTAGATGATCGAAAATCAACTTCGGGTTTTGTGTTCACAAGCATTTCATGGTGTGTTCTTATGTGGAGACACAAGCATTTCATGGTGCAGTAAGAAGCAAGCAACGGTGTCATTGTCTACTACCGAAGCAGAGTATAAAGCTTCAACACTCGCAGCCCAAGAATGTATATGGCTTCGAAGACTCCTTGAAGACTTGTTCAAACCAATCAATAAATCGATTACCATCTATGGAGATAACCAAAGTGCTATCAAGCTGGCCAATAATCCAGTGTTCCATGGAAGAACAAAGCACATTGAATTGGACCATCATTTCCTAAGAGAGAAGGTGCTTGATGGAACAATTGAAGCATTGGAGGTTCGA
>NC_027752.1:11903691-11906381 GCF_000695525.1 Brassica oleracea var. oleracea
TATTGAAGTTAAACTTGATTTTGGGCTATGCTTAATTATGGACCAATAAACTCTTATTGGACTAAACCCAAAATTAAGCTTAAATTCTAGAATCTTTCTAGAATTATCATCACCTCCTCAAATAGAAAAATATCTAGATATTGTAGTAGAAAAATCTAGAGAATAAAGAAAAATCTAGGAAGTAAGGAGGTTGTAATAGAACCATCTATATATTTGTAATAGAGTTTAGGAGGCTATAAATACCTCTTCATCCTCTCATTTGTAAAAACACAAGAAGTTGAACAAGTAAAGTATAAGAAAGTTTTCTTAAAGAAAGAGTGTTCTACTCAAAGTTCTCTAAATCTCTTTGAGAGTTCTTCCATATTATTTTTCATACTTGGAAGTTTTCTTGTTTCTTTCGGGTTCTCGGGTTTACGATCTTGGGCTAGTGCTAAGCACTATCAAGAGTGGTTTCTTTACATCTAACATAACATGATTGATGTGTAACAGGCTGTTGACATCTTCTCACGCATCCTACGTGTAGTCCAAAACAAAATCAAAACCGTTGAAAGGCAGAGGAAAGATGAATCTTTTGACACAAAAGTTCCAGCATCATTGTCGAGAAACTACACAAAGTTCGCAAAAAATAAGCGTAAGCAGGCTCAAGTTTTCCCTAAAGGTCTGGCTGATTTTCTTGAAAATTTGAAAGACTTCATTCGTAACATTAGACGATTCTACCCACCCTTCAACTTTGACAGATAACACTGGGTGGGAATTTGTGTTGATTGTGAGACATGGACTATCTACGTTCTCGATTGCAACACTGCGCTTCGAAGTGACAGGGAGATTGTGAAAGAGTTAACACCACTGGCCGAGTCCTTCCTGTATATGTTGATACAAGCAGGAGGCGCCACTAACAAGGGGGATGTAGTTCCAATGGTCAGTGAACGGGCAAAAGGGGTTGCACAAAACTCTCAAGTCGGAGATTCAGCAATAAACGCAGTTGTGTTAATGTGGAACCATTCACTTGGAGGGTTATATTAGAAGCTTGCCGAGCTGCCAATGCTGGCCATATAAGCCAAAGCTGCAGCTGTAATGGCATATGAATTCCACTAGAAGTTGTAGGGTTTGCATCGCGACCTGTCTACGTCTACTTCATTACATCCAACTTTGTGTTTGTTTCGAGTTGTTGTGTGTTTTTTTGTTGCAGTGTGCTAACACTTTCTCGAAACCCTACTTTATGTTTTAATATGTGATGTGTTTTAATTATGCTCCACCCAAAGCTGTATGTGTTTCGTTACATGAATATGCCGTATGATTTGCATTTTCAAGATGTTATCTTAGAGATGCTTACTAATATGCATTTTAGTAGTAAATATGAGTTCGCATCCAATTGCTAATTACACCGAAGAGGTTTTTGATGAGCCCACGTATAAAACAAGATTGCATTTGTGCAGCTTGTCGGAATACAATTAGGAAATTAAAAGCAAATTTAAAGTGGATTAACCAAAGTTAACGGAGTCTGTTTTAGTATTTAGGAAGATTGATACACAAGTGGGGATGGCCATATATGATATAATTAACCGGCTAAGTAAAATGTGTATAATGATGTTAGAGCTGATAACCGGTCAAGTGAAATGCGTTGACGGATATTAGAAATGATAACCGGTTATCATGATTATAGAACTGATGCATTTTATGTAATAACCTAAATTATGATTAAAATGATGAATTGTTATCATATCACCATTACGATTCAGGTACATGTATAAAAGTCAACTTAATTGTCTAATAATGTACAGCTAAACTAGAGGGTCTTGACGATTATTAAGCACTTTACATAACACTATAGTTACGTTGTTTATACTTCTAATTTAAATAATGATTAAAAATTTGTGATGCACGTGCCTATTGTAACCACATATTAAAATAATGAGAACGAATCAATTTCCACCCGTTTGCTGTTAAAATCTGACACAAAATCCACTCTTGCAGACAACCCTACGAACCTAGACTACGTTTAACGATGACGCCTAAATGGCAACTCACGCTCAGCAAGGACAATAAGGTAATATCGCATACTTCCTAGGACCATCTAGCTAAATACGTATTATTCGTGTATGGTTGCCTAATATATCTTCTATCTGTTACTATGCAGTGCAAATATTCTTGTTTTTACACAATTTCTCACAAATGAAATAATCTAAAATATAGGAAAAACAAATGAGAGAGGAGAGAGACGTTTTTACATGAAGAAATGATTCAAGAACGATAAGAGATGCTTCCAGAGGTGTTTAACATCTAATGGACAATTTATGTAAAAAATAAAAGAAAAGTTAATTATGCAATTAAAGCATTATTTGTTATAAATCAATCGGTAGATTTCCATAACCGGCCCATATATTTAGAGAGAGAGACGGCCCAACCCTAGAGAGAGAGAGGCGGCCGCGAGACTTGGAGAGGAGAGAGAGGCGGCTACAACTTGCCTATTTACTAATTCGTTTATGTTTATGATTTGTAATATTTCATATTATTGTATTTCTATTTATCACTCTTGTAACCCCTATATAAAGGGAACACTTATTCATTAATAATATACAGAAACTTAAAGTTCTAAATCCTTAAGTTTATAACACGTTATCAGCACGATAACCTTTAATACCCTGAGCCTAAAATCAAATCGCTAAAACCCTAAAACCCTAAATGAAAAG
>NC_027752.1:11906674-11909456 GCF_000695525.1 Brassica oleracea var. oleracea
AGAAGAGGACGTTCTCCCAAACCGTGAGGACCCAGAAAACGATCAAGATATCAAATCGAAGCCCTGGCCGAGACGAATTAGTCAGTGCAAATCACATGTCGATCTGACCACCGACGCGCCCTCACGCACATATACAGTGCGGGCCGATTTGCTTTGGAACCCTAATCCGAACCCGACGATACCGACGAACCCTAATCCGTTCGCGACTCCGTTCCAGCTCGTGCCACCTGATCAGCTCCAGCCCGAAGGCGTTCCTGATCCTAGACGAACTCAGCTCCATCCTACATCAAGGACAGCTCGCGTCTCCAACCTCAATCCATTCGCGTTCCAGGCCAGCTCGCGTCCCAGCCAGCTCGCGTCCCGATCGTGTCTAAGCTCGAGGTTCATTCTTGGTGGTCTCCAGCTCGCGTCCCAGCCAGCTGGCATCCCGATCGTGTCTAAGCTCGAGTTTCAATTTCACATTCAGCTCGCGTCCCAACAACTAAACTAAAGGTATTTAGAATTCTAAGAACATAATGAATCGAATTTGGTTGATTGTAAAGAATGAAACCCTAAAATATAATCTATAAGATGAAAGCCATAGGATAATAGATCAATCCCTAAGCGAGTAAATCAAAGCTCTATAAGTTCGATCCCCAAACCCTAAAAATCGAGATTGATCCATTGATCAATTAAAATACAGAACTTAAAGGTTTTGAATCTCAAATCAAATCCTTTTGATCTAAGATTAAATTTTTGAAATCCCTAAACCCTAATTCGAAAACTATTGATTAATTAAACTGATTGATTGATTGAGATAGAATTTAATCATCCTGAAGTTGAAATTGCTTGCTAATAAAATCGAAACCCTAAAACCCTAATTCTGAAAATCGATTTTGATTGTTTGAAATTGAACATTGATTGGTTGATTTGATCACCTATAACTATTGTTAGGATTGTTCAAACTCGAATCTGATTGTTTGGCTTGTTTAAAATAAAACCCTAATGACCTAGTTTAGATTATTTTATAATCGAAATCTGAAACTACATATTAGGTTAAACTGTTCTAGACTTGATCATACTCGTGGCCGTGTGGCCTTGTTGCATTCATACCATAACTTAATCACATTGATTGATTGTAAATACACTTAGAACTTATTATAGGAATGGTGTTGAATTGAATCAAATAGTCGTGTGGCTTGATCTTTGCTTGGCCGATAGGTTTGCTTGTTTTGATTGCATCATGAACTGATAGAAACAAACCATGTTAGGATTGCAATTACACGACAAACTAAATGCATAAAAACGAACTAGTTTGCATCCATGGCAGTGCGGCTTGCTCATTGGCCGTGAGGCATAGATTTTGGCTGTGAAGGCTTGTTTGATTGTTTGAACATAAAACCCTAATCGTTTAAACATTAAAAACTATTCCTAAAAGATCTAAAAATATTAATCTATAACTTCAGATGTCGAAAGTCAACAACCTTGATTTCGCTGCCCTAAATCTCTCTGGAGACAATTACCTTCAGTGGGCGCTAGATGCTAAGATCATCCTGAAATCCAAGGGACTCGGTGAGTGTATGGATCAGCTCCACTACCTGATGCAGACGCTATAGAGGACAATAAAGAGTCCAACCACGTCCAAGGAAACGGCCAGCATGGCCGTGGTCGAGACAAATCGAACGGATGTGGCCGCGGTCGAAGATCCTTTGGCTGCGGGCGAGGAAATGGTCGATACCATGGACGGGACCGTGGCTCATTTGGACGAGGCCATGGTCGTGGCCGTGGATCTTCTTTCAAACCCCAACACTCGACTAAATCAGAGAAATGCGTGTGCCATAGATGTGGAATGAGCAATCATTGGGCTAAGACTTGTAGGCTTCCAAGCATCTAGTTGACCTCTATCAAGAGAGCTTGAAAGGGAAGAATTCTGAAGCCCATATGACTTACCAAGATGATGAAAATGACTTATCATGAGAAGGACGATCTTATGGATTATGAAACTTCAGATTGTCTAAAAAACTGAAGATTGATTTCGACATTTGTAATCTAAATTTCTGTGTTCTTTGTTTTGGTGTTTTTCATTTCTATGTTTTCATTTCTTCGAACTTGTTTTATTAAAACTTAATAAAAGGAATGAATGATTTTTGAAAACGCCAATATTATTTGCGGGTATGGTACACCTTAAGGGCTATGGCCAGATATGTATAAGGGCAAGCATTTAGATGCTTTATATTCACCCAGAAAAACCCATTGAGATTATATAGAGATATAAGAATGGTTTCCACAATGATACAATGGGCAAAATGAAACAACAATTCCTTCAGAGTTATGAAAATCACCAAGGCCATATTAGCTCCTAAAGACTATACCTGCATTCCCTAATGATCTAGACTACTATGCCAAGATCAGTATGATAGAGGCAATAGTCATGGTAACCAGAATGGTTTACCCACGAAATTATACACTTTATGGTATGACCAGATTGGCCATCCTTGTCCAAAACATGATGCGAAATTGATATTGGAAAGGGCACAAAGAGTTATCCCATAGAATCTCACGTGTGTAGCATGAACACAAGGAAAACTCATTAGGCCATGATATCCCAAAGCACTTAAAGATTATAGTATTTCCATGAGGGGGCAGTGAGGACAAATCCGCACATGTCCATACTATATATAGCTTGGCCATTACCCATAGGTCCAAACTCTCAGTCCAAGTCTTGGGGACACACGAATTTACATGCATCTTAACTGATAAGCATCAGACTATTAAGTGAGCATAGATATTCCCATCTCAAATT
>NC_027752.1:11909549-11939899 GCF_000695525.1 Brassica oleracea var. oleracea
CAAGGAAACCATACCAGACATAGAGATAAGGCCGGCCGGCTCTAAGGTACAGGTACCAAACAATGTAGCTTGGGACGCGAAGCTGCAAAGTATTAAAGGTCCTGATAATAATGAATCTCAATCGATTATATCATGTTTGGAACATAATGGAACACAATAAGGAATGTCGACACAAGATGATACAAGGTAGCATTTGAATTTATGAATATAAGCGAGGATCATGAACCCACACCAATATAAGAGTGCGTACTCATAGAACAGATTAAATGGAAACGTGGGTTAAATAGTTTAAAGAAGAAAGGCGTATTTGGCCATATGATTAAGCCGCCATATGATGTTAAAACCAGTGGATATAAATGGGTCTCCTGAGGAATAGAAATCGTGAGATATAAAGCTAATGTTGCACAAGGATTCTCACAAAGACCAGTAATAGATTATGAGGAGATATACTCCCATGTGGTGGATGCAACTACTTTTAAGATTTCTCATAAGTCTGGCTATATAAGAGAGAAAATTAGACTTGCAGCAAACTGATGTAGTGACTGCATATTTATATGGTCCACTGGATAATGAAAGTACTAGAGGGTATTGAGCTGAATGTACAGCAAGTTCTCGAGAACAATATTGATAATCATCGAAATATATGATCTGAATATCCTAGGAACCTCTGGAGAGATTTCCCAAACAGTCGAATATTTTAAGAAAGAATTCGAAATGAAAAATCTTGGGAAAACGAAATTCTGTTTGGGATTACAACTTGAGTACATGAATGATGTAATCCTTGTGCATCAAATGGCATATACAGAAAAGGTACTCAAGAGGTTTAATATGGCCGATTGCCATCCACTGACCAGTCCCATGGTCGTGAGATCCCTCGGCCTAGACACTAATCCATTTCATCCCAAAATGGACGATGAAGATGTCCTTGATCCCGAAATGCCATATCTCAGTGCCATAGGAGCTTTAATGTATTTGGCAAGTCACACACGGCCTGGTATATGCTTTGCCGTGAACCTATTATCAAGGTTTAGCTCTTGTCCGACCCAAAGGCACTGGAACGGGATTAAACATGTTCTTCGTTACCTGCAAGGAACAAAAGACTTGGGTCTATTTTATACTAACCATAACAAAGATGGTTTAGTTGGATTTGCTGATGCAGGGTATCTATCAGATCCACATCATGCTCGATCACGGACAGATTATGTCTTTACACATGGAGGTACGGCCATATCATGGCGTTCCATGAAACAAACCACCGCGGCCACTTCATCTAATCACTCAGAAATCTTGGCCATACATGAGGCCAGCCGCGAGTGTGTTTGGTTGAGGTCGATGACCCAACACGTCCGAGCTGATTGCGGGATGGCCGAGTGCAAAAAGCCAACCGTGATGTATGAGGAAAATTCTGTGTGCATTGCTCAGCTAAAGGACGGTTACATAAAAGGTGATAGGACGAAGCACATATTGCCTAAGTTCTTCTTTACTCACGAGCTTCAGAAAGTCGGAGAGGTCCAGGTCGTCCAAGTACGATCCAGTGATAATTCAGCTGACCTATTCATCCTGCACGTTCAGGAAGCTTACGCATCAGATTGGGATGCGTAGGCTGAAGGACCTCCACTGAGGTTCACATCAGGGGGAGTAGTACGTGTTGTACTCTTTTTCCTTCATCATGGTTTTGTCCCACTGGGTTTTCCTGATAAGATTTTAATAAGGCAACATTAAGCGTATTACAATCCCTGTATGGTTATGGCATCCAAGGGAGAGTGTTATAAATCAATTAGTGGATGTCCATAACCGGCCCGGTCCATAACCGGCCCATACACTTAGAGAGAGAGACGGCCCAACCCTAGAGAGAGAGATGCGGCCGCGAGACTTGGAGAGGAGAGAGAGGCGGCTACAACTTGCCTATTTCCTAATTCGTTTATATTTATGATTTGTAATCTTTCCTATTATTGTATTTACATTTATCTCTCTTGTAACTCCTATATAAAGGGAACACTTATTCATTAATAGTATACAGAAACTTACTGTTCTAAATCCTTAAGTTTACAACATTATTATATTTATATGAGAGACTAAGAAAGTCTCAGAGTTCGTATACGTTTCTCAATAACAATAAAATAATGACATTTGTTTTCATAATTATTTATAACAGCTCAACCAATAAATGCATTACACTTGTAGAATTATTGTGCTTGGAGTACCTTTAGAAAGAATGGTATCTTCTTATTTGTTGTTCTCTATCATTCATTCTTAATATTTTTGTTTATTTTATTTATCAAAAACCACATGAGGTATTATCACTAATGGTGCTCTTATAAACTCGTGGACATCATCTCTCTCTTATCCTTTCTCTCTTTACATCCTCTCTCAATCGTGTCGCCTCCCTTGCTCCGGCGTCCGGCTAGCGCGTGAGCGCCACCCCGGCACCGGAAACTCTCTTCTCTTAATCTCTTGGTTTTATATTCGCTCCGCATTCCATTCTCTTGTCTCCCTTTCGATATGCCTCAGAAACTGGCTAGGGTTTCGTTCGTACGGCATCAGCTCCGCTCGTGAGGGGTTCGCTTCCGGTGACGTTTCCTCTTCCTCTGGTCTCTGGGTGAGTTTGCGGCAGCGGTTTATGGTGGGTGTAGTCTGTTTTTAGAGTTCAAGGAGTGGATCTGTGATTTTCGCTTTTCAGATCTGTCTCTTGGTTCTCATCCTCCTTGCGGGAGAGATTTGAGCGCCTCTGTCAAGCTCCTGTCTTGGTGGTGTTGTTTGGCAGCGGTGGTGGTTTTTGAGGTTCTCTTCGGTGTCGTGGAGGTCCAATTTCTTCCCAATGCTGTCGAGTGAGCTCCGGAGGTTTCCACTTCCTCGGAGGCGAGTCTTGGATCGAGTTACGCAGGTGGAGATGGTGACTCGGTCCTGTTTCTGACTTGTGAGATTACGGCGGTGTTCTTGAAAGGTGTCGTCTATGGCTCCTCGATGTTTGCTCGACATCTCTCATCACTACAAATCTGTTCTACTTGGTCATGTTCTCGTACCTTCAGTTAACGACGACGGCCCTCTTTATCAAAGTTGTTCTCAGTGTTCCTTTGTTCTGTCTCTGTTTGACTACTTACGATTCACAGAAGACTGTTTTTCAATTCTCGATTAACAGCAAATGTCTTTGTGATTTGTGTCATAATCGCTTGGTGTCATCATTTGGCTTGTCTCACTTCCCAGTACCATGGGTGCTCTTTGATCATCTGTGGTAGTGTAGATTAGCTATTCTGTACAGGTTTGAGAGCTCTTCCAGGCTGTGTGTAATGGCGTGTTCAAGCTCAAACTTTGGTTCTATTGGCGTTCTCGGAGAGTGTTATGGCAGGGGCTCCAAAATCTCTCCTTAGGTATGGCTGTCCTTGTTCCTTCTCTCCCTTGTATGTCTTCCGCTTCATCGACAAAGAAGAATGCAAACCTGGCAAGATCACTGGTTACCGGCTACTTCTGGCGACGTCTCGGAGACTACGACATCCAAGAGGTAAAATCCACTTCCTCGAGGTTAACGTCAAGAGAAGAAAATGGTCATTGGTAGTTTATTGATTACTCAGCTATTTAGCAGAATGTTTCGGTTAAGTGGCGGTGTGAAACTAGATTAGCAAATGTATTGATCTAAACCATTTTGTTCGAGTTCGGTTTGTATTTCGACTTTGATGCCCTTTCGGGTTAAAGAATATAAATATATATATTTAAAAAAGAAAAAAAATGAAGGTTGTTTATTACTACCACATTTTGAATTTTTCTGTTTATTTCTAGTTTAAAATATAATCTGGTTACATATAATTTAGGACAATTCTCTCAAATAGTCATTTTTAAGTTTTTGTCATAAAAATGATCCTAAAAATGACCAAAATAGCTTCCTTTTATTTTGAAAATTTTAATATTTATTTTTTATTTTTTTTAATTTGAAACCATATCCCCAAAACCCCACCCCTTAACTATAAACCATATGTCTATATTAGATAATCCTAGGATAAAAATGTATTTTTAACCTTTAATAAAATTTATTTTGGTTATTTTCTTCATTGAATATTTATTTTGTGAAAATAAACTAAAAATGGTTATCCTATAGAATTTCTAAATAATTTATCACTCATGAATCATGATAAATAAATCAAATCATTTACACCACGTGAAAACATGGCATATGGTTTAACGGAAAACTATACAAAATAATGTTTTGCACCATATTGATGATAAAACAATTTTATCTTTAACATAAAAATAAATCAAATTATCTTTAACATAAAGATAAAATCAATTTAAAAAAAAATTGATTTTACCTTTAACATAAATCAATTATATTTATCTTTATCACAAAACTAAGGAAATCTATATAAAATAACAGTTGTTTTATCTTTAACATGTAGACTTTTTCAAAAAAAAAAAATCTTTAACATGTAGACCACATGAATCATTCCTACATGCACCATACTTGAATTTTTATCTGTTACATTGATTTGTATCAGTTCACTTTCTTGGAAATTCTAGCATAATACATAGTTTAATGGTGTAGTTGTATAAACTATTGGTATCCATTAATTGACATTGGCCAATTGAACATCCAAAACATTTTAGAAGATTATTTAGGGGGTGTTAGTGGGAATTGGATTTATAATGAGTCTTAAAATTTTCAAGTCTAGTGTTATTGGTTTATAAATTTTCACATTCTCATTAAAATCTTGTGTTATTAGTTTGATGATTCTATAATTATATACAAAATCATTTCTTATTTAGAAAGTGTAGATTTTAATGATTCTACAAATCTATTAAAGTAAGTGTTATTGGAAATTGAATCCTTAACATTTTAACTCACAAAACATGATTTTAAGAATACTACATGTTTTCTTTGAATTCTTAGAATCATTACATTACTTTATTTTCATAGATTTCACAATATACAAAATTCCCTACAGCTAATTCTAAATTTAACAAATCTCTCAACTTTTAAAATCAACAAACTCTATAGAAACTTGAGCTTTCATCAACTATCTTTGGGCCTAGTTTTGCAGCGCACTAATATGATTTGGTGTAATACTATACTCTTTATTTCTTGATTATTTCGGTTTCTTTTATTTTAGGTATATATTTTTAGCTGTTTCTAGTTTTTCTTTTGGCAATAAATTTTTGATTTTAGAATATAATGTTACATACTAGATCTTTCGTATTTTATAATAGAATTTTTAATGTAAAAACCTCTCAATTAAGTTTATTTCAGATAAAAATCCCTCAATTAAAGATTTAACGTACAAACCCTCCAAATCATCTTTTTTAATTAATCAACCCCTCCGTCTACGGCACAGTTCGTGTGTTTGCCGTTACGTCTAACACGAAGCGTTTCATTTATGATCAAAAACGTCATAGCTTTTTTATATCTCTTCTTCATCTCTTTTTTTGGTGTCATTTGGTCAAACTATTGTTTCATAAGATGTGTTGTTCATAGAGATGTCGTTAGTTGTTGGTCAAAACAGCAAAATTGAAACATGTGTTTTAACTAAATTATTAGAATACACAAACAGAAAAATTTCAATATAAACATGGTTCAATGCAAAAGAATTACATAGTTTACTGCAAAAGAAGGTTTATATGACCTTAAGTCATGACAAAATGAAATATCAAAACATGGTTTTAATGACCTTAAACTGAGTTGTATGTGTTCCATCTACTGTCCAATATCCCCTACATGTACACGAAATGATAATTTTGAAACACATCAAAACACATAATGAAACCAATGAATCAAAAGAAACCAGAAAAAGTTTAGAAATAATACTAAACACACTCTGTTCATCTTTCCAGCGTCTCTTTACTTTCATTTTTTTTTATTTTGAAAAACATGAACTTAGCTTCTCAATTTCGAATTCTCTCTCCCAACCTCTCAACCTCTCTCGAACTCAGCTTCTCTCACCCTCTCTCAAACTCAACCGCACTCGAATTCTCATAATAACTAAGCTAAACTCAAAACCCTTCTCTTTGACAAATTAGGGTTCATAGCTTGCAAAGTCCCGACAAGTAGGGGATTTTTAGAAGACATAGGGATTTTTTATTTTTTTAGAGATAAAGGATTAAGTGCATGATGTTTTAAGTAAACAGCGTGTTGTTTATTACCAAATCATGTTGTTTTAGGAACTAATTAAAAACGCAGCTTTTAGCAGTAACGGACTGTTAACGGAGGGGTCTATTCATTAACAAAGATTTAATTTTTTAATTGGGAGGGTTTTACCCGAAAGAAACTTACGATAAAAATCCTTTATAATAAGAAGATGGTTAGGTGAATGCAGAGCCGTGCCTCCGTTGTAGAATATAAAGCTTATGGCAACTGCAAAAAGAAAAAAAAAAGCAGAGTTAAAGGGCATCTTTACTTTGTCATTTTTTTGAATAAGGCATTTTCTGAATTATATTGTTCTAATCCTAAATAGTAGAAGATAAATTCATATGTACGGGTTATCTTAAAGGTTTTATGGTAATTTGGATAAGCTGACTATGAACTAGACCAAGAGAATCATAAGCTTGAATGTTAATATTAAAAATGGAGGTGTTTTATTTTTAATCGCTTAATGTACAATGGTTATATGAATTCAACACCCTAACTTGCATTTTTTTCACAATCCACATCATCTTCTCTTATTCCACATATTAATTCAACACATATACAAATTTTATCTCTACAATGGTTTTGTGTAAAAAAATTTAACACCCTAATTTTTATTCTTATTTATATAACTTAATAGTCATATAGTAATTCAAAAAAATGATTGTAATTAAAGTAAATGATTAAAAATGACATAGTTTTAATACTTTTATTTTATATTTATTTATATTATTTACTATTTTCAAAAAATAATATTAAAATAATATTTTTAAATCAAATATACAATGACATAATTGAGTTCATAAAATTAATATTAATAAAAAATAAAAATATAAGAAAAGTTGAAATTTTATTCTATTTCCAAATGAAATAACATTAGTATCTATTTATAGATCATAGAAAATGTAAAATTTTGGTATATTTTTTTAAAGCGTTTTACTATAAATTAATTAAATTTAAATTATTGGGTAAAAATAAAAAAGAACAAAAACTAGATAATCAATAATAATAAAAAATGTGTGGTGGGGTCCAATTTATTTATTTTCAACTAGTTGAAAAGATTCAAACACTTATGAATCCACGTATGATTTTTTTTTCAATTCAAACCTTACATTGGTTTAAACTGTTGAAAAATTTATTCAACATGTCCATTGTTGATAGTCTAAAGTGTTAGTCTGTGGGGTGAGGCACAACTGTTGAACATACAAAGGGCACCACCATCTGTAGCAGTTCCAACACTACCGTCAATCCCAGGACTATGGTGCTTTGCAGATGGCTCATGGAAGGACCATGACGGTTTATCCGGACAAGGTTGGTATAGTACTTTGGAAGGTTTTGATGGTTTGATGGGCGCACGAAATGTCCGGGCTAGTCTTTCTCCTCTTCATGCAGAGGTGGAAGCACTAGTTTGGGCAATGGAGTGTATGCGGAATTTATGTCAAAATTATGTCACATTTGCAACGGATTGCTCTCAATTGGTGAAGATGATTTCAGAACCAGAAGAATTGTCAGTTTTTGCAAGTTATTTGGAATATATCAAGCTCTTCAAGGAGAGTTTTCTCATCTCAGAGATAATTCATGTACCAAGAACGCAAAATACTAAGGCAGATAGCATCGCACGCAGTGCTAGGAGACATCCGTCTTTCGTCGTTCACATGGATGCAGAGCCTCCAACATGGCTTTCAGAGTCAGTTTGAGTCTATTAAGTTGATGATAAAAATAAAAATGTGTTAGTCATGAACTTGTTCACTAGTAAAAAACAAGGCCCCAGCCACGAACATGCCACGCGAATTTCGTGGCAAAAACGTAAAAGCTACGATGCACCTACGATATGCTACGAAAACGAAAACGTGGCACTTTGCTGGCAAAACGTAGCAAAGATTGCCACGAAATTGCTACAAATGTATTTGTGGCACTTAATTTCTACGTTTTGCTATGTTTTAATCGTAGGTATCGACATATTTTATTATTTTATCTTAGTCGGCCAGAAAAAAAAAACAAAAAAAAAAGATTGCCACGAACAGAATCGTAGCAAAGCCGTGGCTAGCCCACCAAAAAAAAATCCGATCAATCCAATCCTGCACATAAGGCAGTGATAAATACAAAAAACTGAAGCCACAAAAATGTTTCGTGGGAAATTTTGTGGCAAGATTTCTCAGTGCAATCACATCCGTCTGATTGGGCGCAGAAAAGATTCTAATATTTGCCACGAAAAGAATCGTAGGAAAACCGTAGCAATTTTAGTGGCATTTCGTAGCAAAAGTTGTAGCAAATATTGTAGATCCTAAAATCTACACTAAGTATTTGATAGTGTTTGAGATGTAAAACTGGGGGAGAAAGAACTTCGTGGGCGACAATATCCTCAGAACACAACGATAGAATTGGATTCGAGTTGACAAGAATGGACTTTATTCTTATGTCGAATAACATCGAGATCTCGGAGGAGAGAAAGATCGTGACTGAACTCGGGGTCGAGCTGCCTACGTACCCGTCAAGGGATCAAGTCTAAACGTAGTTCGATTATGATCATCTCGGATGAGATGTCGGTTTCGTCGGTCTCGAGCGAGACGTCAGGTTCGTCTGGTTTCGTTCGTCTTGTGTGAGACATTGACTATGTGTAAATGGCATCGTATTTACGAGCTCGTGTCGTTTGCATGATCTAGGTTCATCGTTGTGGTCAATGAGATTGTAACATAATGATTCGATAATCATGGAAGTGATTATAAGTATTATGGTCGTTTCTCCTATTGAGTGAGGAATCTCTTCAAGTCTCGAGCTCTCTTACCAAGACGTAGAGAACTACATTTCTTGTTTAAGTGTGATCTTATGTAGAGGAAGTGTGGTCTCCCCTTCCTCCTCTAATATTATCTCTTCTTTTATTTATGTATTTCTTTTCTTATGAGAGCTTGTTCTCCCTTAAAAATGCCCCCCCCTTTCGAGAGCTACGTCTTTGCTTTTTATAAGAGAAGCTCGCCACCGTCGAACTCGGTATGTTGTTGCACGTGTTCCTTTATTTTAGCCTTGACTTCCTTAATTCTTAGAATGTGTATCTTTTAGTTAAATAAATGATCTTGACTCATTCAATAATATCTGAACAAGTCTTTTAACCACTTCGATCTTAAGTCGGTCCAAACGTCAAACCGTTTCTACTAAACCGAGATTTTCCGAACCATTAATCAACTTGTTCTTTTGGCGGGAAGGATTATGTGACAAATCATGTATCAACATTTGTCCCCCAGTTCTTCAAGTGAGGTGATGCGGTTGGAGAACGGAGAAGTCATTTAATAACCAGAACAACATGTCTCTAAGCTGACTATTCCTTAAGGAGTTCGCAAAGTCGTTTGTTGTTTGATAACGAGATCGTGCAAGGGAGGTCGCATGAAGCGTTTGGTCTTGGCTCGTTTGGTCTTGGCTCATTTGTCATGATCAAAATATGAGTTTGATCTAAGCTACTAGATGAGGTTCGTTTGATCATCAGGTGACCGACTTCGTTTATGCACACGGTTCCGGACAGGAGTTCAATGTAGTCTGTCGTGGGAGGGAGGAAAGTTGGACAGAGTTTGTGTATGTACAAGCAGTGGGCCGTTCTTGTCATCAGGGTCGCTGATCTTTAGGAGTATGATGAGTTCCCTTGATTTCTCGTGGTGGATTTGACGAATATGTTTATCGAGTTTGATATGAGTGTCAATTCAGGTTTATGTAAATACTTTTTGTTTGTGTAAAGTTGTTGGATATAATCCCAACGAATCATTATGTCAATGCAAATGATTGGCTACACGTAGAGAGTCGAACGTTTACTTTGGTTCGGCTATAGGAGCAATTTTTATCGCTCGTCCTCAAGATGTTTTGCGAGATGGAAATTGATCAGGAATCCAACTCGCGGACCAGTTGTGGCCTAAGGACGCGGTTTATTGATGTTGTTTTTGACATGGAGGGTGATTTATGTTGATGAGAGCTTGGGTCGTTTGAGACCGCATAGTAAAACTTGATAGAAGTTTAAGCTTGTGCAAGAAGAGTGTATAAACATTTTGCGGTTGTATAATTTTATTTAGTTGTGATACAAAATTATGAATCGATATGAACAAGATCGCAATAGCTATTATCTTATGCAATATATCGATATGCGTAAATAGATTATAAAGAATTGTTTACCGACATGGGCGTGTTTCGGTCTTGGTGACTTCGAGCTAGCGGAGAAGAAATGGTGTTGGACGCTTGATAATGTGTTCCTCATGTAGCTGATGAGAGGTTGAGATATTCAGACTATGAATTACTGATTTGATTGGTGCATAACTTGTAGTACGCCATCGCCAATCATATCACATTTACTGCCTCTTCTGATTTTGCTTTCGTTTCGTTTGGAAATGTTGTTAGACAACATGCGAAAAAATTCCTGCATAGTTTGCCTAGATTTATCGTTTTCCATCTTAGGAAATTATTTCGAGGTCGGGACCTTTTGCAGTGGACATCTCTTTTCGTAATGAAGGGGATAGATATCAATCTTCTTGATGTCGGGGCTCACTGTCTTTCTGGAGGCATGATAAGAGCTTTGTTCGAAAACTCATTCTCGATCTGGGAGTGTAATATTTCATAGGCTCTTCGACTTTAACTCTTTGGAAATTTGTCCGGCCTTCTGGAGGCATTGAACTTTGTCGGTCACTAAGCTGCTAAGGTTCCTTGGATATATGGCTCATTATTTCCATGGAACGAGATGCGTTTTCGGCTCCACGAGCTGCTGAAGTTTGACAGAGATCGATCTTCCCAATCTTAGATTGGAATTGATGCTTTTAAGAAGGCATAATGAGTATCGACCCCTTCGAGGTCAAGCTATTTGGAGATCCGGCATGTTGTTTTCTGGGAGCAATGTTATCTGCTTGCTCTTCAAGTTATCTGAACTCGTCGGAGGTAGAACTCGATGCCTTTCTCGGAGAAGTATGACCTATCGATCGTTCATGTTTCACGAGCTCATTATAGATCGAGTTTGTTTGTCTTTTAATTCAGACGCGAGAACTGTTTCCGCTTAATGCTGGTCTGATCTGTGTCTTACACAGATCATATCAAAGTCCCTAGGGTTTCGGGAGCTCGATTGCTCTAGGAGTTTTTGCGTTGTTCTTGGTCGGTTAAATTGATTGGAGCACAAATTGGTGGGCTTTCGTGTTTGAGCTAGCTGATCTAATATTTGTCCAATCCGTTGAAATTCAGGCTATGGTGATTTGATTCTGATCGAGGTGCCGACCAGACGTCTCTTCGGTTTAGAAATGTATGTACCGTGAGATGGAAAGCTCGGGAACATCTGAAGATTCTCGGTGGCTCGATCGTGTTTGTCGCGTGGGCTGTGATCTATGATTTCATTTCGCTTCCATGGGCGCTAGAGTGCTTCGCTTGATGTGCTGCGAGATCTCTTTTGTTTTGTTTTAAACAACTTATTAGCGTTCGCTGAGTGAGTCCTTAGCTCTGGGATTAGTCCTGGTGTATTAGATCAAGCAACAGGAGTGTCTCCACTTGGTCCATCGAGTATGATGGTTATATCGCTTTTCTTCTGTGCCTAGTGAATGGAATGGCAGCGGCCTGCAACACCTGATTTCGTCATTGTGAATCAAGTCTACCCAAGTTGGTCTGATCTTCGATCAATCGTATTAGGTATGGATAGCATTTAATCTGCCTTGTGCGAGGCATCAGTTTTGTCATCTCAAATGAGATATAAACTTTATCGGTTCGTCCCTTTCCATCTTAGATGGTAAGTCGTTTTCATCCTCAAGAATGAGAAGTCGTTTTTAGCATGGACTTAAGAACTTATGGCGGTTGAACTTTCTTCTTCGACTTGTGGTAATCTGTGTTCCGAAGTGAGCATCTTCGTTCCCCTTATAAAATAATAGTGGGAGCACGGCGTCGTACTCTCTTCGGGATATGATTGGATTATGTCGATGACGCTTATTATGTCGACTATCAAGTAGGACAAATCGTCGAAAAGATTGGAATACAAGGAGAATCTCTCTTTGATCTTTGGTTTTCGTAGTGGGACCTTTGTTTAATTCACGACCTCTTCTTGTTGGAAAAGTCTCCCAAATCTTTTCTTTCTTCTTGAACAAACCAACGGTTGAAGAATTGTCTCCTCGTTTTTAGAAATAGTGATAAGGGATAAAGTGATTCTGCTCCTTCTGAGCTCGTCCTCCACCTTGTTGAGAAGTCCTCATTTTTTTTTAAATCCTTTGGCGGGGTATTGTCCCCCAGTTCTTCAAGTGAGGTGACGAGGTTGTAGAACTAAGAAGCTTTTGACATGACTCCGAGCTGACTTTTCTTTAATGAGAAGTTTCCTGCATTGGTCCCGAACAAGATATTGGCTTCATCGGTTTCAAATGGGACGTCGGTTTGGGTTAACAAGTTCAACATCGTGATAGAAGAACTTGTATCCATGTTCATCTATCATAGTTTTAATATGACTTTGTCTCTTATTAGAATAAATACAGAGATTTTCTTATGTCGTAGAAAGATCGTAACGAACGGCGTATCGTCAACTCGAGATCTTATTGGGCTGTGTTCATGAAGGGAGAGAATGGCTTCCACATGGTGATAGGAATAGGGTGATCTTTTAAATGGTGTCTCTTGAGCAGTGAGAACTCTTCTTCGCTGGAAGGTGAGAGAGGGGTGCTTGTAGTTGTGGTTCTCTAACTTGCGAGCTCTCGTTCATGGAGGTCGAGTGGGTAGCAAACTTAGTTCAAGTCTCCTATGATTCAATTCATAATCATCTCGAGTGAAACGACGATTTCGTTGTCTTGAGTGAGATTTTTTCTTCATCGATCTCGAGCAGGATACAGCTTCATCGGTCTCGAGCGAGACATCGAGTTCATGTTAATATCATCATATGAAGACAAGGTCTCATCCTTATTTGTCAGCATGAGCAGGTTCATTTTCGTAAATGCCTTATATTTAGCGAGTAGAAAGACATATTATTGTGAAGAATAGTAAAGAAATGCAACTCCTTTTCTTCTCGTTGAATAATCGAGTGGTGGAGGAGTCTTTTAATCATTATGAAAACATACTGGTTCGGTTACATGAAGTAATCATTGAAGTCGTTGCTCTTGCTGAGTGAGGGGTCTCTTTAACTCACGAGCTCTTCAGCCTTGGGATGTCGTTTTCGGAAGCGTGCTCAATTTGGGAACTTGATATAAAGCTTCTCTTAGAACAAATCGTGCGTTGGAATCTGTTCTTGTTATCATATTTCTCTTCGTTGTAATCTCTCTCGTCTAACTTATTGTCGTGGTGATCGTATCTTATTGCGATAAAAATACGATAGCTTTCGAACTTGTTCTTCCTTTTCTTATGAGAGCTCGTGCTCTTGTCTTATAAGAGGGCGGAAGAAGATTCTTATTATCACGATAAGAATATAATTATGTTTATAGTTTTCTCCATTCTTGGTTTTATTGAGCTGTTTTGTCGGATATGGGATTATATTCTCCGTTCTTGGTTTTATTGAGCTGCTTTGTCGGGTAAAGGATTATATTCTCCGTTCTTGGTTTTATTGAGCTGCTTTATCTGATAAGGGATTATATTCTGGTTAAATACGTTGTCATATCTGACTCGTGAAGCAATGGCGAACATATTAATGGTCTTTAAGACTCTTGCTCTTCTTCTTTGAAAAGTGGAGGAATCTGATCTCTTGTGCATATGCGATCTATTGCGATCACATTTAGACAGCTCGAGAAAGCGTGACTCTCATCGTTTGGCAAACATGGAAACATCATGACAGAAAACAGCCACATATCTTCTCTGAATTTTGTTGTTTCTGATCTAGCAAGATCAATGCCATCGCGGCTTGATGGTTCATTTGTTCCGGTATCAGGAACCACATGAGATGGATCCATTTTCGTGCGTACAAGCCTTAGATTGGTTTTTAACGAAGACACGAAGAAGATATGGGGGTTGAGATTGATGATGGCAAGTCGTCTCTTTTTTCTGGGGCGGACCGGTTTGCTCGATGGTCTCGGTGAAGTTTTGTCTTCGATCTTCGCGTCGGGTTTGGATAGATCCATATCATCGTTTCATGGTTCAGTAGTATCGATGGCAGTGGAGGGCGGATCCATTCTCGTGCTTTCGAAGCTCAGGATCGGGGTCCAAGTAAGGATGTCTTTTGTCTATCTTCCCCACAGTCGGCGCCAAAATGTAGATCCTAAAATCTACACTAAGTATTTGATATTGTTTGAGATGTAAAACTTGGGAAGAAAGAACTTCGTGGGCGACAATATCCCCAGAACACAACGATAGAATTGGATTCGAGTTGACAATAATGGACTTTATTCTTATGTCGAATAATATCGAGATCTCAGAGGAGAGAAAGATCGTGACTGAACTCGAGGTCAAGCTGCCTACGTACCCGTCAAGGGATCAAGTCTAAACATAGTTCGATTATGATCATCACGGATGAGATATCGGTTTCGTCGGTCTCGAGCGAGACGTCGGGTTCGTCTGGTTTCGTTCGTCTTGTGTGAGACATTGACTATGTGTAAACGGCATCGTATTTACGAGTTCTTGCCGTTTGCATGATCTAGGTTCATCGGTGTGGTCAATGAGATTGTAACATAATGATTCGATAATCATGGAAGTGATTATAAGTATTATGGTTGTTTCTCCTATTGAGTGAGGAATCTCTTCAAGTCTCAAGCTCTCTTACCAAGACGTAGAGAACTAGATTTCTTGTTTAAGTGTGATCTTATGTAGAGGAAGCATGGTCTCCCCTTCCTCCTCTAATATTATCTCTTCTTTTATTTATGTATTTCTTTTTTTATGAGAGCTTGTTCTCCCTCAAAAATGGCCCCCCTTTCGAGAGCTACGTCTTTGCTTTTTATAAGAGAAGCTCGTCACCGTCGAACTTGGTATGTTGTTGCACGTGTTCCTTTATTTTAGCCTTGACTTCCTTAATTCTTGGAATATGTATATCTTTTAGTTAAATAAATGATCTTGACTCATTCAATAATATCTGAACAAGTCTTTAACCACTTCGATCTTAAGTCGGTCCAAACGTCAAACCATTTCTACTAAACCGAGATTTGCCGAACCATTAATCAACTTGTTCTTTTGGCGGGAAGGATTATGTGACAAATCATGTATCAACAAATATCCTTGCAAATCATGGCAGAAACGTGGCAAGGTTTTTTCTATATAAGCAAGCAAACACGCGAGAGTTCTATCACATTGCAACAACCATAACAACAATCAAAACGTGATATCAAACCATTTTTCCCCAAAAAAAAAAGAGAGAGAGAGATTTCAATGTCTTATTATTTTCAAAATCGAGAGTAGATGGATCGACACATTGATCCAGTTGATAATAATGTTTCGAGAGAGTTTAGCGAAGGTGTTGAAGTTTTTATCGCCTTTTCCTCGACTCAAAATTCTTTCATGGAGCGAAAAAACATGCTATGTCCTTGTGTAAGTTGTGAAAACCGAAAACAACGTGATGTAAGAACCGTATTTCGCCATCTTTACCGAGTCGGTTTCAAAAGTAATTATTATGTATGGTCAAGCCATGGAGAAACCTACTATGACGTTGGAGAATCATCGACGGGAGGTCAATTTATGGGAGATGAAGCAACATATGCAGACGGGCCATATGAAGAGAACATTCCTAGAGGAGACTTTGGGTCAACTGAAATACCAGAGAATTTGATGGAAGAACCCAATAAAGAGCAATATGAAGAAAGAGTGTTTGAAGCTTTCGAAGCCTCTAATCAACCACTATATGAAGGATGTGTTGAAGGTATTTCTCAACTATACTTGGCATCTCGTTTAATGAAAGTAAAAACTAATCATAATTTGGCAGAGTCATGTATGGATGAGATATCACAAACTTTTAGAGATGTTTTGCCACAACCAAATATAGCTCCTGAGTCATATTATGAGATGAAGAAGCTGGCGAAGTCGCTTGGTCTCCCTGTTGTGAAGATCGATATTTGTGAAGATAATTGCATGTTATTTTGGAAAGAAGATCGCGAGCTGCTGGCGTGTCGGTTTTGTGGAATATATATATATATATCACAAGAAGAACCATGGAAAGGGGAAAAGGCGTCCAAAACAGAGAATGTTCTATTTGCCTATTACGGAGAGGTTGAAGCGTCTTTACCAACAAGAGGCTACTGCATCACAAATTCGATGGCACGCAGAACATGAGTCGCCAGAAGGAGAAATGCACCACCCTTCTGATGCAGCAGCGTGGAAGCATTTTAACAAGGTATATCCTGATTTCACTGCGGAAAGTCGAAATGTTTATCTAGGATTAGAAACAAATGGATTTAATCCAGTGGGTATGAGCGGTGAATCCCACTCGGTTTGGCCCGTCATCGTAACCCCGTATAACCTACCTCCTGGTATGTGTATGAAAAGAGAATATTTCTTTTTATCAGTACTAGTTCCTTGGCCAAGGCATCCAAAGAAGAGAATTGATATCAATCTGCAGCCGTTAATTGAAGAACTAAAAAGTTTGTGGAGCGATGGAGTTGAAGCATATGATGTCTCGAAGAAGCAAACTTTTACGATGCGAGCCGCACTAATGCGGACAATTAATGACTTTCCCGCTTACGGCATGATGTTCGGATGGATGACTCATAGCCGTTTAGCTTGTCCATATTGTCTTGATGATACAAAGTCTTTTTGGTTTTCTTTGATTATCTTATCAACACGGTGCTTAATGTTCCCGGGAAGACAAAAGATAATGCAAAGTCAAGGATGAATCTACCTGATTTGTGCAGACGGTCTGAGTTACATATGAAGGATGATGGAACGATGCCAGTCCCGATATTCCGGTTGTCGAAGGAGGAGAAAAAAAGAATTTATGCGATGGTTGAAAAATGATATAAAATTTCCAGATGGGTACGCTTCAAAGTTTAGTAGGTGTATAGACGAGACGAATAGCAAGATTTCAGGTCTGAAAAGTCATGATTGTCACGTCATTATGCAGCGACTTCTCCCATTTGCGTTTAAGGAATTACTTCTCAAAAGTGTTCACATTGCCATTTCAGGTACATAATCTTAATAATTAGTTTGATATGTGTTATTATTGACTAACTCCTATTATTTTTTGTAGAGATAGCACTCTTCTTTCGTGATATCTCTGCGAATATACTTAAACACGAAGATGTTGCCATTTTGAAAGAAAACATTGCGGTGAAGCTTTGCAATTTGGAGAAGATTTTTCCACCGTCGTTCTTCGACGTTATGGAACATCTGGCTGTACATTTAGCAGACGAAGCTGCTTTAGGTGGTCCAGTGCAATATAGATGGATGTATCCTTTCGAGCGATACATGTACCATCTGGAAAAAAAAGTTAAAAATAAGGCACACATTGGAGGTTCCATCGTTGCACAATATGTGAATGAGGAAATATCTACCACTTCTGCTAACTTCTTTGGTAATCCACAAGTGGTACCTGAGGTTCCACTTCCCGGAGAAGTTCGGTTTACATATCAATATCCAGATGTGCCTAACTTGTTTTATCACGAAGGTCGGGTTAGTGGAAAATCTGAAGAGAAATGGCTAACCGATGAAGACTACACTGTCCTCCAGACTTTTCTGATGCTCAATTGTGATACATTCGAATCCTACGAAAGGTACTTCGATTATTTTTTTGTTATTGTTTCAGGATATCTGAAGTTATAATCTCTTTAAAAAAATCCACAGGATGTTCGAGGAGTTTATGATGGAGAGAAACCCATATATGTCTAGTAATGACCTACAAATACTGAAAGACCAACAATTTGCCGAATGAGTGAAAAACTATGCGAGTTTCTGATATTATTTGATTTATAATTTGAATGAAACTTATCAATTATAGATATAAATTTAATTAACAGGTTGTGCAAGCGAGTAACACATATGAGTTTCCGATGTGGATGTTGGATTTTGTACAAGGTCCGCAACGTAAGTATAAATCTTGGCCGATTTACCATTCACGTGGCTACTGCTTCCACACACATGGCCATGGCCAAGATAAGAAAACCCAACATTACGGCGTCCAAGTTCGTGGAACCACAGATACTGACTATTAAGGTTTGATCGAGGAGATAATAATGGTTGAATATTTTGGTTCTGTTGGACTGAAGGCCATGGTTTTTAAATTTAAGTGGTTGATACAACTGAAGGTCGGGGAATTCGAAAACATAAATCAGGAATCGTTGATGTGTCTCCACGCTGGCAGTATGAGAAATATGATCCATTTATCTTATCTAGTAATTGTGATCAAGTTTGTTTTATTCCTTATCCGCGGGTACGACATACATCAGCCAACGATTGGTGGGCATGTACAAAAGTTCTGCCTAGAGGGGTTCGAGAAACGTCTGAGGATGCTCTTGTTGCGTTACAAGATGATACACATAACCAAGTTGTTGCACAGAGCGTGATGTTGCGCATTGAGGCATATGTTGTCGAAGATGATTCAGATTATGAATCCACGCCAGTTGTTCTTCCTAATGATGAATATGTTTCAGAAGATGAATTAGACGAGGCTTGTACTGATTCGGATTCGGAATCTGATTCAAGTTCTTAGTAAGTTTGTTGTTTATGAAGTTTTTTAAAATTGTAATATAAATAAGTAATCACTTAGTAATTTTTAGTTTATGAAGTTTAAAAAATTTGTAATATAAATAAGTAGTTTATGAAGTTTTTAAATTTGCAATGTATAATAAATTTATAATTTATGAAGTTTAAAATTTGGAAATATAAAATAACTAGATTTCTTAGTTTTAAAATGTGAATATATTTAAGTTTTTTAGTTTCTTATATTCTTAAATTCTAATTAATAGTTTTGAGATTTCATAAAAAAATACTTTTTTTTTTCTAAAACCTAACTAAACCCTAAACCCTATCTATGCCCTAAATCTATTTCCCACCACATAATAAACCCAAAAAATTTCCCTCCTAAACCCAAAACCCATTTCCCTCTAAACCAAAGCCCAATTTCTATACTTAGCCAAATTTTTCCCCCTCAACCAATTCATCACGTGTCTCTCTCTCTCTCTCTCGGAGTGTCTCTCGCTCTCGAACGACTCTCAAACCCTTCGCCGCATCTCTCATTCTTTCTCGACACTCTCTCACAGATTCCTCTCCCTCTCTCTCAACGATGGCTCCTTCGACCGGAATCCCAAACGAATCCCGTCGCCCGCGCTCTACCGGATTACAGCTCCCAGGTTAGCGAGACCCTCGTCTCTGTCTCGATTCCTCTTCCATCTAGGGTTCATTGGGTTTCGATTTAGACTTCCTAGGGTTTCGATCTAGGTTTTTTTAGTTTCGATTTACATATTTAGTTAGGGTTTACATCTAAAAGTGTGGGGTTTTTTTCCAGTCATGTAAATTTAGGGTTTACACCTAAAAGTGTGGGTTTTGATTTCAAGTTTTAGTTTTTTTTAGTTAGGGTTTACATCTAAAACTGTGGGTTTTGATTTCAAGTTTCGATTTTTGTTTTCGGTTTTGTCTCCATTTCAAGTTTAGATTTCAAAGGTTGAAAATTTTGTTTTTTTTTCTGTCTACAGATATGCGGCAAGGGAGACCTTAATTGACCTTATGTCATGGCCCCATCTTCTGCTCCTCCTGGAGTTGTACCTCCTGGAGTTGTACCTCCTGGAACTGTTCCTCACACATCTGTCGGTTCTTCAAGTGCAGTGCATGCGGCTCCTGCCCCTTATGTCAGGAGAAGAGAAGATGTTTTGCTACGTGCGCCATCTAGACGTAACCAGCCACACCTCCATCTTGACAAGCTCAATGGAGCATTGTGGTAAGTTGAACTTAATGTTCTGTTAATGTTGTGTTGTAATTTTTAGTTTTAAGTAGTTCTGTTAGTTCGGTCCTTATGGAAACCACTAATATTTTTAGTTAGGTAAAAAAAAATTGTATGCAAGGTTAACATATGATTTTTGTTTGATGTAGATTAACCGTGTATTAGTAGATTAAGTGTAGAGTTTAATATATGATTTTTGTTTGATGTTTGCCATTGTCTTGTCTCAGGTTTGGTACTGATCCTGAAGTCCATGCTTTAATCCGAGCAACATGGCAGGGAAACTATTGGGGGTCGTGGGCAAGCTGGAACTTCGTTCCACCTGAGAAGAAGGATCAGTGGTGGCATGCATTCATTGTAAGTGCTTCTTTCCCTCTCCTTTTCTCTTTCTCAACTATAAGTAACTATCAGTGTTTAACTCTAATGACTTATGTTCTTTTGTAGCAACACTACTACTGGGAGGACCAATTTCATGATGAAATCTACTTGAAATGGAAGAAACAAACTCAGGTTACCGTATGTGGCCGCATCAGCCAGAACAGGAGAGATAACAGGCAACCTTCCTACATGTCAGACACTCACTGGGCAACAATGGTTGAGAAGTACAGCACTGAGCAAGCAAAAAAGAAGAGTGCAAAAGCTGTAAAATCTCGTAAGTCTGCTTCAGATGGGAAGAAGATGCACAAGCACGGTGCAGGCCCACGCTGTTTCCTTAACATTGAGTATAAAATGGTAAGTTTTGCCTTGAGTTTTTTTTCATAATTTTTTTTTTCCTTAAGTGCTGTCTAACTTCCATATGTTTCCTTTCTTATAGATGGTTGATGAAGGTTTGGATGAACCACCTTCATACACAGCCCTTGCGAGAAAGACTCACACGGGTAAAGATGGTTCCTTCCTAGACGAACGTACAGAGGAACTGGTGCTGGAGTTTGAGGAAGCCATTGAAGAGATGTTACAAGATGGATCTCCACTTGGCGACATTCAAACTGACTCCACTGCTGCTTCAAATTCAAAGCGCTATCTTCTCAACCAAGAATACATCAAGGTCATCTCTTCTCTCATCTTCATTTTATTTATTTCAGCTTACTGGTTTAATACTTGGTTATTCAACTGTGATTGGAAATGCTTGTGATTGTCAAATTTAATTATTGGAAATGCTTGTGATTGTCTTAGTTAGTTATGGTGCTTGTGATTGGAAATGCTTGCTAATGATTATTTTTCCTTTCTTTTTGCAGAGAGGAAAGACAAAAAAGGGTACAGTCTACGGCCTTGGCAGTGTTCAGTACAAGAACAGCAGTGCTTCTGTGCCAATTCCTGTCTCACTCAAGCGCAACCTTGACGTGGATATGCGCATGTCTGGCTTCGAGACCACCATTTCTGAAGTCAAGGAAGACATTGCTGGAGTCAAGGAAGATTTCAGTGCTTTGAAGACAGAGATCAATGCTTTCAAGACTGAAGTCACGGGGGGGATGTCAGCAAGCCAAGCAACTCTCAACATTATTCTGCAAACTCTCAAATCTCAAGCTTCCACTCCTGCCTCAACTGCACAACCATTTCAGCCTCAAGCTCAGTCACAACCTCAAGGTCAGCCCCAAGCTCCAGTTCAATCTCAACATCAGCCACAACCTCAAGCTCAGTCTACGGCTCTACCACAACATCTCACGACCAATAACCAATCTGATTTACATAGGTGGTGCCAAGAACTTGGTATGTAAGGTTTGGTCAGTTCATGTATTAAGCTACAATATTTTATGTACTTTGTTTCCAGTTCATGTATCTTTTGAATGTTTAAAACTGCAATTTTTATGAAATATATTTCAGTTTCAATGATATTTTGGCTTTTTATTCGCATATTGCATTTTATATATATTTCAAATTTGTTTTTTATAATTGATTTTTTTTTTGTTTGTTTAAACTAGCAAATTCTTCGACGAAAGAAATCGAAGCAAAACCGTACTTGTTGCTACATTACATTTCGTATCAAACCGTAGCAAGTTGCTCAAATCGTAGCAATAGCAAAGCTTGCCACGAAAAGTTTCGTAGGAAAACGTGGCACTTTGCTACGATTTTTGATACGCGCTCTTTTTGCTACGCTCGTATTCGTATGTTTTACGTTTCGTAGCATTTCGTGGTTTCTGCTCCGTATAGCCACGAAATTTTGGTCATACCCACGAAAATTCACGTGGTTGTAGCGATGTTTTTTACTAGTGGTTATCGCTTTGGGCGGTGAATGACACAAGGATTAAAAAAGAAACGGCGAGAAAAAATGTCTATCTTGTTTTAATGGCAAAGCTAAAAAATATCAGGGTAACTATTATGGATACGTTGCACATGATTCGCTAGCAACTAGATAAAGTGAAACAATTCTTTCATGGATGGTAAATCACGTCCTCGTATTTCAACCCTTCGACAGACGACGGCATGTAATCAGATCGACCAACACGTTGTTTGGCTAAATGGTTCATTAGCAACTAGCTAGAACGTATACATCTTACGAGATACGACCTCAACCTTAATATCATCCGCACCAAACTCCTTTCGTTTACCAGATAGTTATATAATGGACCATATATCATGCGAATAAACGGAGACAATTTATTTAGAAAAAAAACGGAGACAGTTTACCTAAAATTCACATGCGATTCCTCTTTTCCTCGCAAAACAACGTGCATCTGCTCTCAAAATGACGACACCTTCTTTTCGATATTACAAACTTAAAAAGGTTAAATTATTTTCTCATTTATCGTTACCCCAAATACACTTTTCACATGCATTTGTATTTTATCAACTTGTCTACTTATATAATTCTTATTTGCTGTTTTATTATAAGTTGAATTAGGTAAAAAATACCAATTCCACATTAATTAAACAAAAGCTCTTCAAAACTTAAGTGTCAGATAGATAGACGACAGTATAAAAAGGAGTAAAGGACCTTAAATCATGAACAGGTGGCAGATTATTAACGGTCGTTGGACTTCAACAAATGAAACGGACGCTTTTGACTCAAACCGCGTTAAAATGGAAAAGTACTGTAAAGAAGAGGACACGCGCGCAGTTCATGCCAGAAAGCAATCGGATCCACTAGTCACCATCCGAATCTAGTTTTTTTTTTACTTGATTAAAAATATTCCTGCAAAAAAATCAGTTGAGAGGTGACATGTATTAGTATTACTTGATTTAGATTCACTGTATCTAAGGTTTCAAACGACTACCTAGTACTTATAGACAAGTTTAGGAATAATTTTAAAATGCCAGTCATTTAACTCCAAAAAGTGTTTCAAAATGTCAGAGATCTTGAGATTCATAATTATCTTATTAAATATCTGAAGATTAAAGAAAATAAAAAGAAAGGAAGACAGAAAAAAAAGTTGGCAAAAGGCTGTCAAGTATTAAGACAGCTAAAACTTGAGTAATGATTTTTGTAGTTGACTATGTGATATTTACTTGTGAACACGCTTAGCTTTACTACTATACGTATGAGATATAGATATTGTTGCTTTTCCTCTTTCTTGTTCATGCGTATATAACTAGAAAATGAGTTACTTGACGGTTCTACTCAGTTCACAGTTTTTACAACAAGGGGCATCAAGAAAGAAACTTCATTCTCATCGTAATCTGTTTAGAAGGGACATCAAGAACTGTTAAAATATATAGATCATTTTATAGGTTATCATCATTTTTCTAAACCCGCATGCAATATTATATACACATTTTTTTGGTAACATGACCGGTAACCAAGGGAATGAAGCGGAACACTATATTTCTTAACGTTTTTAAAAAAAATTACCATTCATGAGGAATATTTTTTTCCCTTCATTCTTTCTCATTCTTTTTTTGTAGAGAATTATAATGTAAATTTGTTCCGTGTTAATTTTGATAAAGAACCATCATTCTTCATCGTTCCAAAAAATTTATTCATATTTATTAATTTCCTATTCATTTTTAATGTTCCTACCTAGTAGGTTACTACAGTGTTTACCAGTTACATATATTATTATATATACTTGGGAAAATTTTTAGAAATTAACTACGGAGAGAAACATTATATCCCTCCAAAGTCAGGTGTAGCTGAGTATCTCCACTTGAGTTTCAAAATATTTCAATTTCCTTGTGAACGTCGGGAATAACTAACTGATCACGAAATTATAATCACCTTTCCGGACATATATTTCATGCAACTTACGGTAAAAAATATAAAGCTAAAATGATATTCTATATAGTGATCATTCGTGAACTAACTAGAGATGTGTCTTGAATTCAAGTTTTTCGGTGTCAAAAGACAATAAGGGTCTAAATGGTAATGTGTCTTGAATTCAAGTTTTTCGGTGTCAAAAGACAATAAGGGTCTAAATGGTAATGTGTCTTGAATTCAAGTTTTTCGGTGTCAAAAGACAATAAGGGTCTAAATGGTAACATGCGTAACAACTACAGTAAGACTGCGATATTTTATACTAATAAAAACATATAAATATATGGCACAAAAATTGTTAATACTAACTACAGTGCTTTTTGTTACCATTTGAAACCTAAAATTAACAAATAAAAACTGAACAAGCAAATAATATGTATATACCCTGATGCATAAAATTAAAAGAGATGATAGTTGAAATGAAACCCCAGTCAGGGACGGACGTAGGTGTACGGGTACGGGTCACGTGCCCCCTCTTGTTTTTTTATTTTTTCTTGAACAAGTTAGATTAATTTGATGAAATTGTTTGTAGTTTACTGAATAAGCATAAAAAGTGCCCCCAATTCAAAGTTTTTTTTGTTAGCGCTAGGACGGATCGGATATCTTGGGTATTTTGAGATATCCGGATCCGGATTCGCCGGATCCGTAAAATTGCTATCTGGATCCGGATTCGGGCTCTCCGGATATCCGGACTAAAATCCGAATACCCGCGGATATCCGGATCCGTATCCTTTTAAAAAAAAAAAAAAATTTAAATTAAAAACTAGCTAATTAAAATGGTTTATTTAGCCTATTAATTTTTTTAATGAAAAATTATTGAAATTGAATCAAATTAAAAAAATTCATTATTTATATAGAAAATATATATAGTATACATATATAAATATAATTAAATTTTAAATATTTTAAATAAATAGTAAGTTCGGATCCGGATATCCGGACCTAAAATTTCATTATCCGGATCCGTATCCGGATCCGCCGAATCCGTAAAATCAAGATCCGGATCTGGATACGGACCCCCCAGATATCCGTTTTTTTGGATCGGATCCGAGAAAATCCTGGATCGGATAACGGATCTCGGATATAAGTTTCAGACCTAGTTTTTGTTATTTGTAGCAGTGTTGTGTCTAGATCCGCCACCGGCCCAGTTGCAAAAAAAAAATGATAGTTGAAATGACGAAAATCAATCAGCATCGTAATGGTGAACTGGTAACACTGTCACGAGCTATACACATGGGCGCCTCCTTCTACGCGTCTTCCCTTCGATGATCATGACAGCTCTTTCTTTCTTTTTAACTCCGACAGCCCTATTTCAGTACAATAGTTTTCTTTTCTTTTTCGTTATAAATAATTTAATAACATAAAAATTTTGGCAACGTTTTTTCGTCAACTAAAATTTGAACCATTTTTCGATTTATGCGTATCATCGTTTTAAAATTAGTAACGTTCTAAAATTCAAACTAATTCAAACTAATCTGACGAGCGAAGCAGACTCAGCCGCGAACCAGATTATATACCACAACACCACATAAGAGACTTTTGACTTAAAGAATCCTGCAACAACCAATTGACTCTAGCCATCGAGCTGGTTGATCTTAATTTAACTCTGTAAATTAAAATTTTCAATAATAACAGTTTAATTAAGTGAGTTATATAAAACAAGTGAAATAAAATTGAATTTAAAATAATTGTCATTGACTGTTCGGTTCAGAAGAAAATATTTTTTTTAAATAAAAGAAAAAAATTTAAATATTCTTTTTATTAATATGTGAGTACTCCGAACCTATAGAAAAATCCATATTAATTTCTAAAAAAAAGTGCATGCAAGCAATGAACTCGTATATGTGTAATCATATGTAGAATTAATAATTTCGCACTAGACGGGAATCAATCTCTGACATAGACCAACCAAACAACTCTTCTTTTAAAAAGAAACCAACAAACCAGCACGATGTGGTTAAAATAATTAAATGTTGACAAACAGGGTGTTGGAATTCATACCGGTTTATAACTATTTATAAATCAACCTATGAATTTATATGCCTAGAATCTCATGTCAATACTGAAATAAACTTAGATCTTAGAGTTTCGAATATATCTGGTTATTATGCAACGAAAAGATGAATAAACCAAGTCGAGATTTCTAGCACTCCAAACGTCGTGCCTCTACCGATATCCACACGCACACAAATTAGATCGATGTGAAGATCAGATCTTAAACCTTGACAAACGTTTTGTCACTCTTATATATCTTTTAGGGTTTGCTGTCGTAAGTGGATGATCATATCATCAAAGTATCATTGTCCTATATAGACAATCTTTTGCCCTAATACACGTGACTAACCTTTACGTAATTAGTCCATTAGGCAAAAGCCCACTTAGAAACATTAGTAGTTTCTTTATCTTATGTGCTTAATATATAATTATATATAATGTACTTATAACATATATAACACACATATATATTTATGTTACTTATAAAACCCAAGACATCATTGATCCAATTTGCTTAGGTGTGTGACCCTGTAGGATCATATAAAATTAGTAATGGATTCTCAATCCATAGATTATAAGTGGTTTCTATCAAAACATTATAACCACCTAAATTTACACGATTGTCGAACCTCGACGTTACGACTTTAACAAGAACAAGTACAAATGATTTTAGGACATTCCCAACAATCTCCCACTTGTACTAGAATCATCTATTCTCATAATCCCTTTGTCTCTATATCTCGATCTCAGCATAAGACAAGAACTTGTGTCATTTTTATTAAGCTAGATCACGTTTATCGAAATCTGATTTATACTGATCAAACAAACGACTGACATTCACCTCGTTTGAGCATGGCCATGCATTTCTCAGTATCAAATCTTCGATAGGCCCAGCGATATTTATCTCATGTTATATGGGAGGGACAAATCTCATCTTGTTCCATCCCTGCTCTTTACAAACTTCATAGAACACCTAATCAATGCCTTTATAGTCACCAGTTACAGCTGACGTTTGACAAGGTCAAAGTGAACTAATCCATAAATAAAGAATCATGACGAACTCAGGTCTAAGGACTATACTCTATAGTCGTAATGAAAAACTCTTATGACACTCATATAACAATCTTGTAGAGTTCTCATAGCGGGTCAGTCCGATCATGTGTTCTCTAACACATATCAATGTGATTGACTTTAATACCACATATTGAATGACTCCATAAAACTTAGTCATCAATCACCTCACATACTAGCCATTCATGGTCATTAATGTCCCACGTTAACAACCTTGACTATGGACCTCAATAATTTATAGCATCTTTCACTTATAAAGTTTCATGATCAAGTCACATACTTGATGACCTATAAGAATGATATAAATTATTTTGGGACATTTATTTAATTATCCAATAATCAAATAAATCTGAAACAATTTCATTTGCTTCAATACATAATCAAATGTATGTCAGTATGAACATCATATCATAAACATAAAGCCTGCCACTAAAATCAAGATCACATCTTAAGATACTTAATACCCATGGCTGCAGTATGACTCTCATACTTAGGCCATGGAAGAGGCTTGGTCAATGGATCAACAACATTTGCATCCATTATGGTGCTTTGCTTGGAACTCTTCCAACTCACTGCTCCTCCATTAAGACAAAAGATGAAACCAGATTGTGATCGGAAATCATCTTTGTTCGTCTGAAAGTTGGCATCAGTGTAACCACTCACAACAAGTTTATCACTTCCTCCATAGACCAAGAACTTATCCTTAGTATTTCTCAAATACTTTAGGATAGTCTTGACTGCTCTCCAGTGACTTTCACCTGGATCAGATTGGTATCGACTCGTCATGCTCAAAGCACATGCAACATCTGGACGAGTACTGAACATGGCATACATGATAGATCCTAGAGCAGAAGCATATGGGATTCTACTCATGCACTCTCGCTCATCATGTGTCGACGGACACTGAGTCTTGCTGAGAGTTATGCCATGGGACATCGACAAGAAGCCTTTCTTGGAATCATGCATCTTGAATCTATGCAAAACCTTATCGATATAAGTATCTTGACATAATCCAATAGTCTTATTTAATCTATCTCTATAGATTCTTATTCCAAGAATATATGCAGCTTCTCCCATGTCTTTCATTGAGAAACAACCTCCAAGCCAAGTCTTTACAGAATTAAGCATAGAAACGTCATTTCCAATGAGAAGTATGTCATCTACATACAACACTAAGAAAACAACTGCGCTCCAACTAGTCTTCTTGTAAACGAAAGGTTCTTCTTCATTTCTAATAAAATCAAACTCTTTGATAACCTCATTAAAACGAAGATTCCAGCTCCGAGATGCTTGCTTCAAACCATAAATGGAACGTTGAAGCTTGCATACTTTCCCAGCACTTCCAGGGACTGTGAAACCTTCAGGTTGTGTCATGTACACATCCTCTTCGAGATTTCCATTAAGGAAAGTTATTTTCACATCCATTTGCCAAATCTCATAGTCATAATGAGCGGCAATTGCTAGGAGAATCTGAATAGACTTAAGCATTGCAACTGGTGAATAGGTTTCATCATAGTCAATACCATAAATTTGTTTGTAACCTTTGGCCACCAATCTAGCTTTGTATATCCATATATTACCATCCATGTCAGTTTTCTTCTTGAAAATCCATTTACACTCAATGGTTTTAACACCATCAGGTAAATCAACCAAAGTCCACACTTTGTTTACTGACATGGAGTCCATTTCGGATTATGCGGCTTCTCGCCATTTATTGGAGTCTGGCCCCATCATCGCTTCCTCAAATGACATAGGTTCATCACCCTCTATTATCAATAGATCATGATGATCTGTCACCCAAACCCCATATCTAACAGGTTTGTGACGTGTCTTTCGGACCTACGTACCTCAGATTCCACAGGTGTAGATTCTACGACTCTCGTAAATCTAATTGATCATCTTCCTGAGAGGATGAAACATTTTCCTGTGTTTCTCGAACTTCTTCGAGTTGTACTTTACTCCCACGGTTCTTCTTAGAAAGAAACTCTCTCTCAAGAAAACGCCACTACGAGCAACAAACACTTTGTTCTCAGTGGAGTTGTAAAAGTAATAACCTTTGGTTTCTTTGGGATAACCAACGAAGAAGCATTTATCAGATTTTGGTCTAAACTTATCTGTAAACATACGTTTGACATAAGCATCAGAACCCCAAATTTTCAGAAAAGACAAATTTGGAACCTTTCCAGTCCATATCTCATATGGAGACTTTTCAACTGATTTTGATGGACATCTATTCAACGTAAACGTAGACGTTTCTAGAGCGTATCCCCAAAAATATGGTGGAAGATCTGTATGACTCATCATAGACCGAACCATATCCAATAAAGTTCAGATTTCTCCTTTCGGACACACCATTCCACTGTGGTGTTCCTGGAGGAGTGAGTTGTGAAACAATTCCACATTCTCTCAGATGATCATTAAATGCTTAACTCAAATATTCTCCACCTGTTTTTATTTTCTATTTTCTTGTCAAGCTGATTTTGTACTTCATTCTGAAATTCTTTGAACTTTTCAAAAGATTCAGACTTATGTTTCATTAGATACACATAACCGTATCTACTGAAGTCGTCAGTAAATGTAATGAAGTACTGATAGTTTCCTCTAGCATTTATATTCATTGGACCGCATACATCAGTATGTACAAGTTTCAATAAGTCTTTGGCTCTTTCACTGTGTCCAGTAAAATGAGCCCAATAAATAAGATTCACATTTTTCATATTATTCATAATCAAATGAGCTCAAAAGTCCATCACTATGAAGCTTTTGAATGCGTTTCTTATTTATTTGGCCCAAACGACAATGCCAAAGAAAATTTTGATTTGTGTCGTTAGACTTGAATCTTTTGGTACTGATATTATAGACATGCACGCTTTGGTCTAGAATATAAAGTTCATTCTCTAATGGACCGCTACCATAAACGATATCATTACGATCAAAAGAACAACACTTGTTTTTTGTCGTAAACTTAAATCCTTCCAAATCCAAACAAGGAATGGAAATAATATTCCTACTTATAGCAGGTACATAGTAGCAATTCTTAAGTTCTAAAACCAAACCTGAAGGTAAAGACAAGTGAAATGTTTCCACGGCTAATGCAGCAACTCTTGCTCCATTTTCCACACGTAGGTCCACTTGACCTTTCTCCAAAATTCTACTGTTGCTTAGGCCATTCACATTCACACAAATATGAGCACCACAGCCGGTATCCAATACCCATGAAGTAGAAC
>NC_027752.1:11939965-11941039 GCF_000695525.1 Brassica oleracea var. oleracea
TTTTTCAGATCTTCCAAGTAGGGTTTAAACTCTTGTTTGAGAACAATTCTCGGGTTTCGATACCATTGGAGGAAATTTGATCCATTGAATTTGTCCTTCTTAAGGACATATCGCAATGAAAATGGGTTGTGAGGAGTTAACATTGATTGAATAGAAGAATAGCGAATATTAATATGATATTCATGAATTAGAGAAATCTCAACAATTGACAAAACTCATATTATATTCAAAACAATTTCTTCAAATGAATATAATAATTCAAGATCCATGTTTCACTAAAATTCGAGTGAGCTTTGGCTCATCGCCCGAATGTTTAGCTATTTAGGTAAGCAACACTTTGCTAATTATATCAAATATAATTCTTGGTTGTCAGACGACATCTTATGTCTTATCCAACCTATGTCTCTAAGCCCAAAACTGTTTTGATAGCCTAGTCAAGTAAACCAGTTTTATATTCATATGGTAACTGTTACCATCTACCTCACTTATGTAATTGCAGACACCTTGCTTTGGCAAGCCCATCTTACAACGAAACAAGCATTGATAGTTGATAATATTGGGTAGACATCAGAAGTACTTGAAATTCATTGAGGAACAAATTTTAATTCAATTTGAACTTATATCTAAAATTTATATCTAATATAAATATAACTAATACATATCTTATATGTATTTTAATTGAATTATAAATAATTATATTAATTTAATCTAATTAAAATAATTAATTATTTATATATTTGATTTTAGAATTTAATCTAATTAAAATATAATCTAACGACCAAACCAATTGGACCAAACCAATTGTATTAAACCAATCAAACCAAACACTTGATTCAATCGGTTTCACATGCAAATTAATTATAGAATCACTTTATATATTACGATAATACACGATTACCTTATATTATACGATTCACATTGAATGAATATGCATATTATACTATTCAAAAATCAACGACCAAATATTACTATAATATATGTTGACTTTTAAATCAAATATGCAATCACCTTATGAACATATGCATGCGTAATCACTATTACACATATTCAAACTACACTACGAATCACATGCGT
>NC_027752.1:11941268-11946406 GCF_000695525.1 Brassica oleracea var. oleracea
TCGAACAAAATTATTTATCTATATCAATATATAAATTAAATAAGATTCAATTTCAGTATTAAATAAGTAGGCTCTGATATCACTGTTGGAATTCATACCGGTTTATAACTATTTATAAATCAACCTATGAATTTATATGCCTAGAATCTCATGTCAATACTGAAATAAACTTAGATCTTAGAGTTTCGAATATACATGGTTATTATGCAGCGGAAGGATGAATAAACCAAGTCGAGATTTCTAGCACTCCAAACGTCGTGCCCCTACCGGTATCCACACACACACAAATTGGATCGATACGGGATGCTAGTGCCGTCAAGATCAGATCTTAAACCTTGACAAACGTTTTGTCACTCTTATATATCTTTTAGGGTTTGCCGTCGTAGTCGTAAGTGGATGATCATATCATAAAAGTATCATTGTCCTATATACACAATCTTTTGACCTAATACACGTGACTAACCTTTATGTAATTAGTCTATTAGGCAAATGCCCACTTAAAAACATTAGTAGTTTCTTTATCTTACGTGCTTAACATATAATTATATATAATGTACTTATATCATACATATATATTTATGTTACTTATAAAACCCAAGATATCATTGTTCCAATTTGCTTAGGTGTGTGACCCTGTAGGATCATATAAAATTAGTAATGGATTCTCAATCCATAGATTATAAACGGTTTCTAACAAAAAATTATAACCACCTAAATTTACACGATTGTCGAACCTCGACGTTACGACTTTAACAAGAGCAAGTACAAATGATTTTAGGACATTCCCAACACAGGATTCCATCTTTGATCTTTTCCTGGTTCTGCATCTATTTTGAAATCATATTAGATCATGAATTGTATGTAATAGCATATTCACTAGGCTATTAATCAACAAAGCGTTTGTCGTATTTTTGGAATGGCTAAGTGGTGAATACGCTACCAAAGTAATTTGCGAATCTCAAATAATATTGTCATTACGAAATTACGGCACCGTAGTCTCAATCTTGAATATATGTCAGATTAATGCCGTGTTGATTGTACACGAAGCAACAAATGAAGTTATGCGACTCGATGATGTCGTAAGATAATTAAAAGTGTAATACTACTAATTAAATGAATGATAGAATATGCTAATGACATTTGAGGAGTTCTTAGCCATCCATTATAATGCTCTAGAGCCTTCGTTTACATTTGTCTGATTTATTAATCTAAACGTCTAAACCACCCATTACGACGATCATCATCATTACGAAAATTATTAACAATCATGCAAGTCTACGTGCGTCACATTCGGCATCACCGGATAGTTTTATATATTTTCACCCTCTTTAATTTTCCGAGTTATTATCTCCTCAATTTTTTTTGTTCTTTAGTTTCTTTATATTTAATAAATGTATGAATTATCATCTCCTCATTTTTACCCTGTGTTCGGGGTCGGATTTGAACAAACTGCATGTATTCTTCGCGATATCAGAAGCCGTGCTACTCTCTTCATTCCTTTATCTTTTAATTTCATTCTTCGCTTAAAAAATTAATAATATATACATAATTTATTTTATTAATATAATATTCATAATTAAAACATTGATTTTAATAATTTGTCATTTTGTTTTAAGTTAAAAAATTATTTTGTTTTAAGTTAAAAAATTATTTTGTTTTTTCTCATTTTCATCGAACAAAATAAAACATATTTTTATGGCAATTCTCTCAAATAGACCATTTTAAGTTTTTATTACAAAAATATACTTCAAAAACCAAAGAGACCAAAATAACATTTTTTATTTTGAAAATTTTAATTTTTTTAATTTTTAAAATTTGAAATCCTATCCCCAAAACTCCACTCCTCAACTCTAAACCCTAAATTCTAAACTTTAAACCCTAAATTATAAACCTTAAACCCTAAATCCTAAACTTTAAACCCTAAACCCCACCCCTTAACTCTAAACCCCAATGTCTAGATTAATTAACCCTATGGGGTATAAGTGTATATTTACTTCTTTTGATAAAACATTTTAGTCTATTTTGGTCATTTTATTTTTAAGGTCTATATTTGTGACAAAAAAAATTTTAGGTCTATCTTAGGGAATTACTCTATTTTTATTGGTAATTATTTGTGTTAACTATATTTATTTAATAATATTATGATATTAATATTTTTTATTTTTATTTTAATAGTTAAATATAACAGAAATATTATATTTAAAAGTTAGAGAAATGAATACATATTTATGTTTTAATAAATCTGTTTTGTAATCATATAAGTTAAATTTTGTTATAAAATGTAGATATAGCTATAGTTTTTTTTGGTATAAGACTAAATAAACCAAAATTTAATAGTGTATAAACAAACCAAACTAAATTAGATATGTACCAATATGTAGCTAACATTTATAATTTGAAATACAAAAAAAAAAAATTGAGAAAACTGAACTAAAACCGGACCAAAATCCAGACCAAACAGACATAGGGGTTAATTGGTAGAAGCTGTAACTCTGGACTTTTTGCTTTAAGATTTAAGCTATAGATTTTGTGGCTTTAACTTTAAATTTTACTAGAGCTTGACTCCGCACACCCGTGCAGGTTATTTTTATCTTTTATAAATTGTTTAATAATATATTAAATATATATATAGGTTATTGAAATATTTTTAGGTTCTTACAAACCTAACCGGATCCTGAAGAATTTGACTTAAACCTCGTCCGTAAATTTATAATATTCAAACGAAGTATAATACCCAAAAAACCGATAATTATCTATATGTATATTTGAATATCCATTTCTAAATGATATGTAAACAAATGAAAACTATTTGTTAGCATGTTTGAATTTTTGTCACGAATGAAGCAGTTTAATTCAAACCTGTGAAATTATTATGTTAACACGTAAAATAAATGATCTTAAATTATTATAATAATTATATAAATTAATGAAGTAATTATTAAGAGTGAAAAAAGAAATGTAAAATGTAATAAACACTTAAAAATAGGAAAGTTCTATTGTGTACTTTAGGTATGTATAAAAAAATACAGAATATATAATGTTCAGTAGAGTTTAAAAGATAATGTTCAGTTGACATGTAAAAAATGTCAAAGTGGACGATAATATATGCAAAAAGTATACTAACTGAATAGTTAGCAATATTCCCCTATATATTAAATGAGAAGTCACTTTAGTGATTTCTGGTGAGGTGTCACTCATATGTTAAGTTTCAAGAAATTGTTATAATTTGATTGGTCGAATGTTCTTAATTTTTATTTATTTAATTTAGATCTAAAAATTTAAGGTAAGTCTAAAATCATTTAACATCACTTACCATATAATCTAAAGAATATTACAAATAACAATTTATGGAAACTAATTCTCAAAATTATTGAAAGATTAATAATGTTTTATTTATTACTTTTAATATTTATAAACTATAATATAATGAACGAAATTTTATATAAGATAATTATAATAGTTTTATATTCTACTTGATGAATTGTATTTGAATATAATTATATAATAACTATTTTAAATATTACAAAATTCAAACATGTTTATTAATATTATTTTTAAATTATTTATCGTTGTTTGAAGAATAAATTTATCAGAATTTTAAATTAATTTATAAAAATATAAACCTATTATATATTGATTGAGAAGTCACATAAGTGATTTTTTATTACGTGTCGATCATAAATAAACTCTTCAAATTGTTATAATTTGATTGGCCGATGATTTTTAATTTTATTTATTATAATTATATCTAAAAAGAAAGGATAATTCAATTGCCACTTTCCAAATAATCTACATAATTTTAGAAATAATTATTTATGGTAACTAATTGTTGAAACTATGAAAGAGTAATAGTGTGATCAATTTTTTATATATTTATAAATTACATAAAATAATAAAAAAAATGTTTATTCATGCATGCTTTATAAATCATTTATAAAATTATAAATAAATTTATAAAATTATTTATATTGGCTTATCAGATGTTTTAAATTATTATGAGAGGTTCTAAGTCATTTATAGAAGCTTATATATTAATTTATAAAATGTATTTTGAAAATTTATTTTATATTAAATGAGAACTCACTTAATTAATTTTTTCTTAGGAGTCTTTGAGTTTTAGAAAAACTATTATAATTTGATTCGTTAATAGATTTTCTATTTTATTTATTTTATGAGTAAAAAAATCAATTCTGGAACCAATTTTTATCAGTATCCAAACAATATAAATATATTTCATAATATAATTTATGGTAATTAAATATGTGATTTATATAAAATATATGTAATGCTCATAAAATCATTTTATTACTCAAGTATTTATAAACTATATAATATATTTCAAAAGTAATTTATATAATTGATATAGTAGTTTTATATTCCTATGTAGTTGAATATGAATATATAGAGAATGTGTAACAATCATATTGCTTTTATCTTTTAATCTTAATAAAGACATATGACTTTAGCTATAAATTATTTAAAAATCAAATGTTTCAATACTCCGTACCTTCAAAACTCATTTTTATTAAAAACTGAATTATGAATATTATATATAACTAATTTTAGTAAAAAATTTAAATACAAAATATCGACAGATATTTAAAATAGTCATAATCATCTTTTTCAAAAATAATTATTCTTTAAAAATATTTAACAGTAAACATATATACAATTTTTGATGATGAAAAATATCTTAATTTGACAAACTATAATAAATATATTGTTACAAAACATTCAAACCCGCAAAATTACGGGCATCCACCTAATAATTTTATAACTCACGTGAAAGTTAACTAAATGGGACCGACCCATACATAATGATAATGTGGTGGTGAGGTTAAAATAGCGTTTAAATGTTTAGCATTCATTGGCTTGCATTTAAGTTGGTAATATATTACGAATATTCCCTTAATTTGATTAATATTTTTAAGTAAAAACCAGTGGCACAACTTGTAATTAACAAATATAATTAAGGGCTAATTTTCATTTGTACTTCACTTTTAATAGTTTAGATTGATGTAGGTTTATTTCAAAGTTTTAAAAACACTAAACCTAAAATTGTAAAAAAATTGATTTATAGAGCCATTATATTTCATTTTAAAGATTTTGGGCTCTAGCTTTAGTTTTTATTAATAAAG
>NC_027752.1:11946460-11956478 GCF_000695525.1 Brassica oleracea var. oleracea
CCCCCCCCCCAATTAAAAACATAGAATAGGGAGTAACTCATTAATATTTTGACACCGGTAGCTCAGTAATTGATAAGGTAACACTTCTTATATATCTTTTGTCAACGGGCAATGTCTTTAACAAGAAGCATTCGATGTATGAAAGTAAAAAAACAAAATAATGTATCAGACGTATTTCAGATTAATAAATTGGAGAAATATGCTGCCAAAAAAAAAGAAAAAAAATTGGAGAAATAAGAAGAATACAAGAAAAAAAACACGAGAGGCCTCCTATATAACGAGAGCAAAAGCTCATGAGATAAGTATACCGGTGAGGCTGAGAGTAAATCACTTACCAAAAAAAAATTGAGTGCAATAGATAAGAATTTGTTCTTGTGTGTTTTCTCCTGAATTTTATTTCTGTGCAAATTCCCCCTTCGATCCGTATCTGTTTTATTTTATTTTTTTCAAAAGAAAAGCGATTTCTAGGCTTGTGTTTGAATGGTTTTGATCAATTATTTACACAGCAAAGCAAACTTTTGAAACTGGATTTTCTTTAATCTTGCATCTGTTAGTATTTCCAGAACAGAGAGATCAATCTTTTTTATTTTTTTATTATTGATCTTCTTGTTTTTCTTTTAAAATAGTTTCTGAGGGTATTTTTTTTGTTTCCCTCCTTTCGGATCTGCAAAGAGGTTGTTTATTTCAAATCTCTTGGATCTATCTATTATTTTCGAATTCGATTTTCCTTTTACATAAAAAAAAATTATAATGGCAACTACTATGGATTACTACAATAGCAAAACGTTTCAACAAACCGATCCTTTCGGTGGCGAATTAATGGAAGCGCTTTTACCTTTTATCAAAAGCCCTTCCACTGATTCACCCGCCTCTGCGTTTTCGTTTGCGTCTTACCCTGACGTCTGCTTGACCCAACCGATTCCATACGTGTCGTCGGATCTTAACCAGACACACTCGTACTCCAACCTTCTCAGTCCTAAACCGGTTCCCATGAAGCAAACCGGTTCTCCGCCAAAACCGATGAAGCTGTACAGAGGAGTGAGGCAGCGTCACTGGGGAAAATGGGTCGCCGAGATCCGTCTACCCAGGAACCGAACTCGCCTCTGGCTCGGAACCTTCGACACGGCGGAGGAAGCTGCGTTGGCCTACGACAAGGCGGCGTATAAGCTCCGCGGAGATTTCGCCAGGCTCAACTTCCCTAATCTCCGAGGAGAGTTCGGCGAGTACCAGCCTCTTCAATTTCCAGTCGACGATAAGCTCGAAGCTATCTGTAAGAGCTTGGCCGAGACTCAGAAGCCAACGAAGAAGTCTTCTTCCCGGAGACGTTCATCCACCGCGAAACAACCGGAGGAAGTCAAGTCGGAGGATTACTCTAGCGTTGTATCTCCGCCGTCGACGGAGAACTATGGATCGCCGTTGTCGGATTTGACGTTCGTTGATGTGGAGGAGGAGCAGCAGCCGTGGAACGTGAACTTCGCGTTGGATAAGTATCCGTCGTACGAGATCGACTGGGACTCGATTCTGTCAACGTAGATGATGGTTTGTAAATTAGGGGATGCCATAGGGGTATTTTAGGAAACTGGAGGTCTCTGCGATGGAGTTTTTGGTCATTGCATTGAGACACGTTAGGTGGGGTCCTTTTGTGTTATTATTAATAAGTGGATGTACCTTAATGTAAATTATTTATTACGTTTCTGCGTCGGTGGAAGCTGGATTTTTTTGTCATGCTTCACACCGTGCGAGATTTTTTTTTTTTTTTAATGTACTTTGTAGTTTCCCCTTGTCTTAATTCCAAAGTGTTTTAGCTTCCAGTTCAGATACGTATTGTGCAATAAAAAAAAGTGTGTGTAATAATGCATCTGATTGTATGTAACGTGACGATGCTCTTTCCAATGTAGAAATAAGTACAAATTTTTATTAATTCATTAATGCAGATTAGAAAATGATTACTTTTGCTAATACCGAATTTCAATTTACGCAAAAGGAAAAAAGTAGAGTTCATTATGGTATAAGACAGCGCACTCACAACACCTTTTTGTGTCCACGGAAGGCTAAGTTAACAATCAAGCTTAGAGCATCGTTATCCCTAAAACCACTAAAAAAATTTTAATTTGTTTTTTTATCTGATTAAAAAAAAAGAAAACAATCGTGGATCGCCACTTGTCAGTGAGATCCGTAAACAATGTAAGAAACGGACGAACTGCATCCTTTATTTTACAACTTTTGAAACCGATTATTGTCATTTTATAGGATCCACGCTATTAGAACAGTGCAAAAACCCCCTTTATCACCTTTAGATAATCATGGTTTTAGTGTCCTTTGGTTTCAGTTTTCAACTATTTTTTTTGTAACAGTTCAGTTTTCAACTATGAAACTAGATTTTGATGTAAATTATTATTACGTCTCTGCGTCGGTGGAAGCTGGATTTTTTTGTCATGCTTCACACCGTTGGTGTGCCAGATTTTTTCTTTATGTACTTTGTAGTTTACCCTTGTCTTAATTCCAAGTGTTTTAGCTTCCAGTTCAGATACGTATTGTGTAATTAAAAAAAAAAAAAAAAGGTTTCTCTAATAATGCATCTGATTGTTGTAGCACGTGTAACGTGACGATGCTTTGGAATTAGATGCTCTCTCCAATGCAGAAATAGTAAAAAAAATTATTAATTCATTAATGCAGATTAGAAAATGATTAGCTTTTGCTGATACCGAATTTCAATTTACGAAAAAGGAAAAAAAGTAGAATTCATTATACTTCCTTAGTTTTCGAAAATAAAATTTTTTAATTTTTTTCTTGTTCCACAAAAATAGATTTTTTATATTGTTAATATATTTTTTTATAATTTTGATGAACATTAATTGAGAATATTTGAATTGATTAAATTTTATTTGTGAAAAATTATTGAAAAGCATATAATAAAGTAAAAAAATTAAATTATAAATATTTATTAAATTCTTAATAAACGCGCATACTCTAGAAAACCTTACTTTCAGAAACAGAGAGAGTATGATATAAGAAAGCGTACTCACAACATCTTTTTGCGTCCACCAAAGGCTAAGTTAATAATCACGCCTAGTGTCCTTTAATTTTAGTTTTCAACTACGAAACAATATTCTGTGAAAACAATTCTCGCCAAAGTACTACGCAGTCAAATATATCAATCTGTAGGAAGCCTAACATTATTCTCTTTTTTTTTTTTTTTTTTCCTAAGAGTGTTAATATCATTAACCAGTAATGAAAGTGATTATAAGTTGTGAGACTTGAAATACAAAAAGCTTCAAGAAGCTAATTTGGTTGTACAAACCGCAAAAAAAGTTAAAAAAACTTGTAGAATATAATAGGACTAATCTATGAACTAGATTAATGCTAAAACTAAAAATGTGTTACTTTGCACTACACACTTGAAGAGAAAATGACTGAACCACCTTAAGCTTCACTAGATTAATGCTAAAACTAAAAATGTGTTACTTTGCACTACACACTTGAAGAGAAAATGACTGAACCACCTTAAGCTGGAACCTGCAAAAAAAATCAAGGCATCTAAGAAGTCTGATAATAAGAAGTCCCCTCGGGCGGGGAGGCTGCAATCGCATTAGCCGGAAGAGGTGACCAAGCTCTGCATCAGCACATACAAACGCTACCAACTCCAGGACTATCAACAACAGCAAGTCTTACAAGACTCATGAGCTTCACACTGTGGCAACAGACAGTAGGGAAACGGCAGAAATCGGCCACATACCAAGTCGGAAGGCTCGACGAGACTCAAAGAAAGGCAGCTAACATCTTGGACAGCCATAAACAATCAAATGATTTTAGGACAGGGAGAGGCAGAGTTCTCAAAACAGGCGAGAGCTACGACGAAGGTGAGAGACTCCCGACGCCACAGCGGCTTAACTACGGGACAGCCAAAGATCCATTGCCGATCTGCAAAGAGGAGGAGCTCACCGGAACCGAAAGCACCAAACGCACTGCTGTGCAAAGAGGAAGAGCTCACCGGAACCGAAAGCACCAAACGCACTGCTGTGCAAAGAGACAGATCTAGCGACAGAGTAAACCTCCACGATGGCCTCTACATCGTGTATCTGCAGGAAACAGAGAAGATGAACTCACACAGACTAGTGGTTAGCAAACCGACGACAAAGGGTCTGGAGAACGATAAGGAAGGCTCCAGGCGAGGCAGCGACTCTCTCCAATCCCGACGAACCGTAAACCCCTAAATCTGACCCAGATCTAAGAAAAGACCCTTTATTGCGAGAGATCTCCAACTTGCACCACCAATCGCTTCAGCTTGCTAAACCTTGCTTCTCCTCTAGCGGCTTGACGGACACCCGTCATTGCCGTTGCTAAATTACCGGTGAACCAGAGAAACCAGAGGAAAAAAGCATGTCGGTATAGATGGAGAAGAGAAAGATGGAAGATAGAGGCAAAAGGAAGAAAGAAAAAGGAGGACGGGTGGCCAAGAAGAACGGAACATCAAACTTACCATTGATCTTCTCCACCATAACAAGGTTGTGATGTTGGTGGCGCTAGGTTAAAATGATTTGCAGGGGGAGAGACTCTAGAAAGAAAATTTTCTCAGGGCTGAACATTATTCATAAAGAACACTATTTTGTTTTTCATGTCCAGTTATGTTCTTGTAAACAGTTTTGTTTTTAATATAAAAACAAAAAAAATGAGCTCAGACGATGTTTGGAAGTTAAAAAAAAAACATTTCGTATGAACCGGAGATAGAACACAACATGATTTTACCTTGTGCCAGAGTTGAAAGTCAAGAGAGTACAAAGTTGTGGCCACATTCTCAAACCTAATGTCTAACTGTAAAAACCCATTCTGAGATTCTCCAGTCGTTGATCCAACAAGGTGTGGAGAATAATATATATAGGAAAAAAACAAAACTCAGTTGAATTTACCAATCTCCATTTTCTTCTTAATAGCTCGTTGGCCATGGTATATGAAGGAATCCACTATTCCTGATACAGTGAAGATACCTCCTACTATAGCACACACATTTGTAAGGAAGTGCAAGAACTCCACATGCTGCTCCTCAAATATCACCTACATAAATCAATCAAAGTTAAAATGTGTTGTAGAAAGATGAAAAAGAATCATTAGTATTAGTACCAAGAAAACAGACCTTGATTGGAGACAGATCATAGTAGAAGAAAACACCAGGTGGGGATTGCATACGACCTGCTTCCGCGTTCTGGAAATGTTCTGTCACAGAAAACTTTTGCCAAAAGAAACCAAAAAGCAATTGTTTACATCTTTTTTTTTTAAAAAACGAGGTTTTAAACAGAGATTTGGAGATGTAGCTTCCTCACTTGGTTTGACTGAATAGTTTTCCCGTGAACATCAGTGTATACGGTTGGTACCACCTGCACAATCCCACATTTTTTTATCACTCTATACTCAAACAATCTCTCTACAATACGCAGAAGCTTAAACTCGATGGAGAATAAGACTTCCTCATTTGCCCACAATCAATATATCCTCAACACTTATCTATCAGTAAACTAAGCTCAAAATAAGCAATTTAGGAATCTCATAGATGCCTCTTCTACAATGTTATATGAAGAGTAAGAATATCGTAGAGATGGGGGCAAACCTTGATGAAATATTGGTACACGCCATTCTGTTTATCCTGATTCCATTGCACACTGAGAGAGAACCAAGAGGATGTTTCAGAAAATCAGATGATTGGAAACGCAATAACATAAGTGGTTGGGATAGAGAAAGAAGGTTTTACCCATCTAGAGGGTTGACTACACCAGGGAAAAAGTCCCCAAAGGCCAACCGGTTGACCTTGTGGCTTATCTGTGTAGAGATACAATGGAGTCAGACCTGTTTTTGAAATGTGAGCTATATAAAGAGAGAGATTGAACCAAGAATGGAACTTTTACTTACGTTGTAGTTGCCTTGCTGGAACATAACCATATCATGAAACTGAAAACCGGATTGATGAAAGCTTTGTCCTGGAACAAAATGAAAATTCCCAGCGACTTTGTTAACTTCCACGAAACCGTGAACGTTACAACCTTCACCTTCTTCGTCTTTCACCTTTTGCACATACCCTTCTCGTTTACACTGACATGGAAATGAGTAAAATTATAATACATCCAGATGTGACATGCCTATTTTCTTCAAACTAAGTATCACAATCAACACAATCTTTGTTGTCATAGAAGGTAAGTTAGTATTACCTGGTCGATTGATTCAGGGTCAGAGAGGCCCCAGCCTTTCTTTCGGTAAGCTTCACGAACTTCCTCACATGAATTACAACAAGCATCATCTGTCTGTAAAGTGTTTAAGAATAACAACCACAATATGTAAAGAGGATTAAAACAATTCACCACCACGGAATAAACGAAAATGTAAAATAATATCAACACTAAAGAACTCTGTTGAAGATTTTCTAAGCTTACCTCTTCAGCTCCAAAACAGGAACCACAATATTTTTCATTATCCTCCAACCTTGCACCATGTTTCTGTAAAGGCTTTTCGATCTAGATACAAACAATAACATTAGGGAAAATTAAAAAAAATAAAAAATCAATTTGTTAAAGAGTTGTTGCAGTGAGATAGCACCTGAAAAAGAAAGGTCGATGTCATTGAAAACTAACCTTAGTATGACCAATACCACCTTGTTTCGCCTCGATGACGTTGCCATGAGAGTCTAATCTTCTTTTAAAAATATCATGCCGCTACAACATAGATAAACAGGCAGAATCGAGAATCAGAAGGAAAAAAAAAAACCGTACAAGTAACTGTAAAAGAACAAATCCAGCAGCACAGACATACCACATCAAGGTGCCTCTCTCCGCTGATATCCATAGTATCAATACTAATAATCGAGCATTGAAGCGCAGGGAATGTAACATCAAACTGCACATTGTTGTATTATGCGATAAGTTTAATAAAAAGAAAAAAAAAGCTATCCTAGGAAGCAAAAAATGATTTTACATTGATGCGTAGCTTCTCTCCCCTTGTCGTATCCACACGGAGCTGAGTCTCCGTCACCGGGTGCATATAAAGCCCTAAAACCCCAAAAAACAAAACTTTATCAAATAAGAGAAACCCACAACTAAAGAACAAAAGAAACAGAGAGCAGAAACTTACGAAGCTCGGAGAAGAAGAGGATAAGCATGACGACGGAAGAAACGAGGGTGATGACACCGCCGGAAAGTGTACGCTTGTAGAAATCTTCATTGATTTTAGGGTAAGCGTCCAGATTCCTCAATCTGTTCATCACGCCGACTAAAGTCCCCTCCTCGTATCCCTCTCTCTCCGCTCGAGCTGCTAGGGTTACGCTATTAGTTGATTCAATGGGAGAAGGAGATGATTCAACGGGTTAATCAATCACCTGACTCTCTATTGACCTCTAGTAGATACGTCGGATCTCTCTCTCTCTCTCTCTCTATCTATTTTCTCCGATTTTTCTTCTTCCAAATTAAGCAAGAGAATTACTAGACGGAGCGCTTTTACTCTGACGTCGTTTTAGGTTTGGGCTCATTATATCATTAAGGCCTGATATCTTTTTTTCTTACAACATTGTCAATTATCATTAAGGCCTGATATCTATATGAGTCCAATCTAGTAATCTACATATCGATATGTGTTTCTCTCATTTTAAATTGTTACCATTTCTAAAAAGAAAAGTATACTATTTTTGAATAAAATTATGATTTTTTTTTTTTTTGGAATAAAATTATGATTTTTTCTGATAATATGTTTAGCCAGTCCCCTGCAAAATTTAAAACTTCAAAAATTAATTGAACTAATTGAAACACTTATCAATTAAAAGTTATTAAAAACAAAACTGTATAGAATAATATATTTATGACAATGGTTTAATGTGTAAAAAATTAGAACATCTATTTTAAAGGTACGAATGTAGTATATATCACTCACTCTGTCTGTTTCTTAAAAACTTTGTTAAATTTTGTGGAATGATATGGGGTATATCTTAGTAAAGTAAACTGTGTTGACTTTTCTTTTCCAGTTAAGCTTGCTAAGAATGGTCGTTCGCAGGAATGTTTTTAGAGTAACAGAACCGGAAATTCTGTATAGGAATGGTTTTTACAAAAGTTAAAATTAATAATTGGGGGTTTTACATATCTATTTTTGGTTGTTCACGTTTGGTTAATGATGTTTCCAGGTTAAAAAAACCTTTTAAAAATGGTTAGCTGTGCGTTTCAAACAAAATGTTAATCATTGAATCTCTATAAACTTATACTCAATAATGATTAAAATCGTCTTAGTCTATAGTTTAGTCGTTGTCAAGTATGAGTTGTACCAGAAATAAATTAGTATAATTCATATCCACTTTCTATAAAACTACTGTATATTGATTGCATTTTAAAATGATAGGGTTGTTGTTGTTAATAAATCTAATCTATTAAAGCTGAAGTACAGGTTTAAATTAACCCTTAATTTACTTTGATAATTACAAGCCATGCCATTCTTATATTAATGTTTAAAAATGTTTAATCAATATTTTGTTTCCTGTCACCTGATTAAAATCGGATCCACTCAAATAACTTCGCAGATTTTGTTCCTAATTAATAGGTAAATTTTAATTCTTTGGTTAATCACCTAATTGCATCTATTTAATTCATTGGTTACAGTTGGAGTTTGCAAATCTACAACATCAGTTGCTTTGATCGTTTATTTCTTTTCTATATATTTATGAACATAATTTATGTGTCCATCTTTTTTTTTTGTAAGACATCATGGATAAATGAACATATGATATTCCATAAATTATAAAAAATTATAGATTAACTATATATGATACATATTCAACGTAATTTTTTTTTAAAACTAAACCTTAAAAAACAAAATTTACTAAAACTTATTTTTAAATTACGTGTATGGTGTATAATATATGTGAGAACGTAATATAACTGTATATGAATTTTTTATTTTGTGTTAAAATTACTTCTTACATGTGTAGTAGGCCTGGGACGGATCCGGATATCCGGGAAATTCGGGGTATCCGGATCCAAATCCGGATATCCGGGAAATTCGGGGTATCCGTGAACTTAATATCCGGATCTGGATTCGTAGTTTCCGGATATCCGGATTTCGGATATCCGTCTCGATATTCTATTACCCGCGGATATCCGGATCTGGATCCGTAAAAATAATTAAAAATAATATTTTTTTTTAAATACTAATTTTTTAATATAATATATAAATCAAATATTTATAAATATATTTATATATGTCTATAATATTGTAAAAAATAAAATATAATATTATAAGATTAATTCATGTATAAATATTAATAAAATTTAAAAATTTTATGTGTTTTAAAACTACGGATCCGGATCCGGATATCCGGATCTAAAAATTAAGATATCCGGGGGTTGCCAGATTCATGCCTCTTAAAAAAACACATATGACATTTATATGTTTCATATAAACATTAAATAAATAAAAAATGTGAATCCGGATCTCGGATAATAAGTCTCAGGCCTAATGTGTAGACAATGTGCATGTGAAATTCAAAAAAATAATAATGATAGGTTACCTTATTCACAAACTTAAGATTAAAAAAAACTAAACTTCTACATGAGTAATAAGTTATAACATTTCTCATAATTTTTTTCTCATCTGAATATTCTCTTCAAAGCTCAAAATTCCATATCCTTTCATATTTATAAGTAAAATAAATTATATGCACTAATTAAATATAAATAATGGACAAAAAATTTAAATATGAGAATTGTTTTAAAAAAGAAAAAAATTATCGTGTGATAAAAAACTTAATATGAGACGTCAAAAGGTTAAAAAAAATCAACTATAGGTGTTAAAGCTCAAATATTTAAATTCAAATGTTAACTATATTGACATTTTATGGAACATAAGTTTTTTATTCGAAAATTTATAAAATCGAGTTATAATTTAGTTTTATACTAAAGGAGCTACAACAAATGTTTTTCTTTTAAAGGAATCAAAAATTAAAATAGTATCGACAGAATGTAATCCTTTTTCTAGAAAAGCATATTCCATTGTTTAA
>NC_027752.1:11956578-11975989 GCF_000695525.1 Brassica oleracea var. oleracea
GGGAACATAAACTTGATTTAGTGCTATTTTTGTCTTTTTCTCTTGTATTAATTTTCATTACAATACATACACGGTCACTAGATCACCACCGTTTGAAGTTTGATTAATAATCCTAACACTGGAACTTTAAAATGATGTAGTCATCTAAATGTGTTGGGGCATTCTTAACCAATAATCAGTGATCAATGATCTTTCAATAAAATTATTTAAGATTGTTTATGCACGGCGTGACTCCGGAAACATTGCAATTTTTAATGCTTATAATTTTCCTCATTAAAAAAACGGAAATGTCCTTGATGATTCTACTATTTATATGTATATGTATTTATAATTATATTTTATATAGAGAGTTTGACCCTTCCGAGTGCCAAAGAGTTAAAATCTTGCATCATCGTACGTAGAAGTATGTTTACAAGTCTTGGGAAACTTACTTATAAATGTGTAAATAATGGAATATGTTGTATTTAACACCAATTGGTTCTTATAATCAACGTATCCACTTAACAAATTAACCCATTTGAATTTTGTTTCAGAATCTTCAAAAAACAAAGAAAATTTCAACTTTAGCAGTAACTAGTAGACAATAAATTTATTTACGAGATAGCATATCGGCATAAAGATATGATTCCATTAAAGAAAATTATATTATTATAACATACGAGTCTTCTTGGATTTTTCGAGGCCTGGGCATTCGGGGTCCCAATCGGATTTCGATTTTTTCCAATCGGGTTTCGGTTTTTCGAGTTTATCAAAATCAGTCTCATTCGGATTATATGAAAATTCGGTTCGGGACCGGTTCGGGTTCTATCGGGTTCGGATCGGGGTTAGTAAATCTTCAAAGAACCGGCACAACCCAATATACTTTCGGGTTCGGGTCTCAATCGGTTTTTCGGTTTAAAAGTACCTGATTTTTACCTATTTTATAACCAAAACATAAGTAAAATCGGTTCTTCAGTTTTAAAATACCTGATTTGTACCTATTTTGTAACCAAAACTTAAGTAAAATCGATTCAAAAATAAAGAACATCAACCATGATCATTCAAAATCAAACGAAAAGTAAACATATTTACTGATAAAAAGAAAACCAAATAAATAAAAGCATAAAACGAAAACCAAGTTCTCATGAAATGAGAAACATTGTTTAACGAAAACAAAATCAAAATCTAAATACTTCAAGATTCAACGGCCATCTTCAACCATCAACATTCATGTAATAGAACCACCAACCTTCATGTAATAGATAAGTATTTTAGATGTTCAATATTTCTTAGTGTATTTTGGATACATATTAGGAATTGAGATCATGTTTGATACAAGATCTTTTCAAGGTTTTGAATGTTTCAGGTTCTATCGGATATCCATTTAGATTCGGCTTCGGTTCGGATAATACCCATAACCCGAAATACCACAAAACAAGATCCATTCGGTATTTACGTCGGATTCGGATCGGTTCAGATTCATTTTTATCGGATCGGATTTGGTTCTGGTTATCGGCCAAGCCCTAGATTTTTCAGATACGGATGAAAATAATGGTAAAATATATGTTAAAGCAGCGTGGAGCGTCGATCAAGAAACGCTTATAGATAGACCGTCCGATGGACCCTGTTGAAAACATCAAACCCACGCTTGTTTATTAGTTTAACCGATAAAAATAGCATTAAAAGACGGCAAAGTAGGTCCCATAGCTCCGTCGTCCCTTTCCTTATTTAAACTCTTCCCCTTATAGTCACACTCTCAAAACTCGAAGCAGACATAAAAGAAACAAAGTGAAAGACACAAAGAGAGAAACTGAAACAGACCAAAGGTCATAAACAAAGATGGACGTGTTTGATGGACTTCCAGATGCGATCATCGTCGATATCTTGAACAAAGTTGGTGACGTCAGAACCTTACTTCGTTGTAGTTCCCTCTCAAAACGATTTAACTCGCTCGTTCCTCAGTCCGAGTCACTCATCCTCCGACTCGACCAGGTCGGCACAACCGAGTCACAACCCGATTCTCCCGTCAGCAACATTTTCACTTCCGTATTGAAGTCCTTTCACGGTTTGTGTTCTTTATTCTCTAAACCGGCTAAACCGATTCCAATCAAGAATCTTTCTCCGAACATCCCTTCCGAGATTCTCTCCAAGTTTGACCGGGTCAAGAATCTCGAAGTCGAGCTTCCCGGCGGCAATGCAAGCCTCGAGAAAGGCGCCGCCGTCAAGTGGAAAGCAGAGCACGGTGAATCTCTCGAAACATTAGTCGTCTTCGCGTTTCGTTCCGCCTCCACTGAGTCTTCTCCGGCTTCTGCTTCTTCCGACGGCGAATCAGACGCCGAGTTCGTGACTGGGCTGAAAACGCGCGTGATGTGGACGATAAGCGTTTTGATGGCTGCGTCGAAACGTCATTTCTTGATGAGCCAAGTCGTGAAGGAGCACCAAGAGATGGAGAGTTTGGTGATACGCGACAGAGGAGGAGAAGGGACGTTGGTGATGGGAACGGAGGGGCTGAGAGCGTTTCGAAAGATGGAAGCGGCGCGTGGCGAAGCAGCAGTCGATGAGCGCGTGGAGAAAAATAGGAGTGTGGTCCCGAGCGTGAGGATGAGCATGAGACACGCGCCATCGCTGAGGCTTAAGAGTGGGGTATGCTTAGAATCCGCGACGCTCGTGATCGTAAGGCCGAGTGAGGGATATTCTGATGTCGGAGATGATGAGCTGGCGACGGAGGCTTTCGCCGGGAATTGTACTTGTACGTACGGTGAGGCGGTCGCCGCTTTGTTAAAGTGTAAGAAGAATGCTTTAGAAATGAACTCTTTTTAAGCTTTTGTTGGGCCTTATAGTGGGTCTTGTGGGGGCTTTCTGCGTTTTTTCCATTTTGTTAGAAATGTTTTTTTCTTGTACGTGTGCATGTGCTCGTTTTTTGTATTATAACATATCTTTGTTTTTTTTTTTGTCACAAATCACATATCTTTGTTTTTTTTTTGTCACAAATCACATATCTTTGTAATAATGCCATTTTTATCAGTGTGATATCTCTGATTGGTTTAAGAAAGCCAAGCTAAGTTTTTAGCAAATTAGTATACTGATTGTATGTAGTGAACAAAAAAAAGAGTATACTGATTGTATGTTGTGAACTACAGCACTTCAATCCCAACCCCTACTTTGAGGATGAGAACCTCACCAAGACTTTTACCCTCCTAGAAGAAGGGACAACGAAAATGGAGTAAGTGTCAATGTCTTTTGCTATTCAAGAAACGTTTTGGTTATCTTGTTGATCTGGAAATCTTATAAAGCATGTATGGTTAGGCACATACTCGTTTTTTATAGCTTGTTGAGAATATGACATCAAACCCATTTTCTTTGGAGAAGAAAGTAAATTTGATGGAAGATGTTGCATAGTTTTTTTTAAGAACCTTTAATTTAGAGACTAGCATTGGAGCATTCTTTTTCTTGGTGTCTCTTAACTAAATTTTTAACTAACATTTAATATTTAAAAAGTCATTAAGAGACCCTAATGGGTTCTAGGTTAATGATGCTCTAAGTGTACAAAGTTGGCTTCACTTGACTTAGCGTACGATCTAGCTCAACGATGCGTATACAGGTTTTGAATCATCTCTCGTCACCAAAAAGATACAATAATATGGCATGAATCCTGCCGATAAACGTCACAAATACACTAACGACGTCTTTTCATTAACTGAGTATTTGTTATAGAATGTAGAAGTCATTAACAAGACTGAAAAGGACGGACAATTCATTCGTGTTGATGCGTTTTATTCCTCAAATCTTCAACAACAACTTCTTTTTAATTTTATGACATATCAGACAAGTGCCATGTGGTGCTATATTCTTTAGTTTTGTTATTTGATGTAGAATGACGAATCTCTAGATCTGTACGTGTTACAATTCTTCATTAATGTAAGGGATAGTTTGCTATATACAAAATTTGGAGATCTATTTGCACATGATTTGGTGGCAAGATTCAATCTCTTAAACATGTCACATGCGGGAATCTTGATTAAATAAATTGAATGTTACGTGATTGAATCATACGCTATTTACATGATATCGTGTTATTTTTATCCGATGACATACTGATTTGCGAATGATGAATACTTTACACATTAGATAAAGAGGGTTTTCAACCCTCTTTTAAAGAGAACAATATAGACAAGTGTCACTTATTGAAACATTTTATTCTGTAAATATTCATTTGTATTCTAAAACCAACCTAACATTGGCATTTTAACCATTCTTTAGACGTTTTAAAAACATACATTTTCAGCCGCTAAAACAACATCGCCTTCTTCTTTTTTAAGTTATGCCCAGTGGACGAGTTTGGGAGAATATTTGTCTTAGATTACTTTTAGGCATAAAGAATCACACAATAATTGATCTTATTATCATTAGGAACACCTATTTTAATCTAGTAATCATTGTTGTAGCCACTAAGGGGCATCATGTCCAAAGGACATTGTTGATTAGCCACTGGCACTAATTTAATCACGTTATTCTAAATTTCAAAGCCAAGCATATAAACATGGGGTTTTTAAGAGCAAATATCTGGTTCATACACGTTACATGATTAGTTGATAGGTGAATTTTTCAAATGACCAAATTCGAAAATGAAATTAAGTGCAGAGCATTGATTTTGACATTATTAAGTCCATAAAAATTATGTCAACTTCTATCCGGTACTACTTTTTTTTATTCAAGTTGCCAGTAATAGAGAGAAAAACTGATGACATCAACAATTTGACACTCCACAATTAATTACCACACGTAATACAACCAACACCACACTTTTGTTTAACACATAAATATGCATCTGATTTTTCTATACCATATCACTAAAATTAATATGATTCAAAATCCACTCACATCTAGTAAATACTAAAACTTCAAACCTCAACTCCTAAATACTAAACGCTAAACTTTAAACATCACCTTTTCATCTAAATACTAAACCCTAAACCCTAGTTAATGAACCCTAAACCCAAATATAAACATTAAACCCAATTATCAAAATCTGAAAATAGTATATAATATTAAACTAAATCCAAACTTAATTTTTGAATAGTATAAGACTCCAATCCAACACACAACTCCTCAATGCTAAACTCAGACCTAACTTTTGAATACTAAACTCAAAAATGCTATCACTAAACCCAAACCTAAACTCCCACCTTCTAAATACTAAACCCTAAACCCAAGTATAGACTCTAAACCCAAATAGAATGGAGCAAAATACATAGTATAGTACAAATTGGTGAGCAAAAAAGAACATTCTTTATTAATCGTCAAATGGAACATACATAATACGGTCACTAGACCCAAACCTCAACCCCCACCTTCCAAATACTAAACCCTAAATCTTAATCATTAAACCCTAAACCCAAGTATAAACTCTAAACCCAAATAGTATAGAACAAAATACATAGTATAGTACATATAGTTGTAAACTAGAAATTGATAAATAATGAATTTATCAAACAATCGATGGTACAATAATACAACAACCGTAGCATACTATTTAGTTTGGTACTTGCGAATGGTACAAAAATATAAGAATTGTACTATACTATAATTTTCTTTCACTACATATAGTATAGTCGGCGAGTTCATCTTCTTCACATCTTCCTCTTTTTGCATACATGGTGATATACGCATTCACTAGTCTAGAGTAATAATTCTTCACCATACCATATCAATTCTAACATACTATAACAATTTAAATAGCAATGAAAAAAATCAAGATCAATAACATTAAAACAAAAAACTCAAAAAAAAAAAAATTCGTGACGTCACCTCGTCGTTCTCTACGGTGCCATCTTCTCTTCCAAACTCAATTCCACAAGCCCAGAATCCATGTTCTTTCTCCGTCTAGTGGTTTGTGTTTGTATGTATGAAAAAGAAACATAGATTCAAGGAGAAGCGGAATAAGAAGAGAAAGAGATGTGCACCAATGATAGCCACAATTTATTAAATCATTTATTTTAAAAAAATTTAATAAATAATTCTCAGCAGGTTATACAGGTTGAATTGAAGGGTAATATATCATTATTACATAAAATACATATACTGTAGATGAAAATTAGGGGTTTTAGTTATCTAATGAATTATAATTTGTTTGAAGGTTATACAGCCCAATTCTCCTTAGTTGATTACCAATTAACTTTTTTTTTCTTTGAACCAATATAGTATTTACATAGCATCTTTTATAATTAAGATTGAACAAAACTTAGGTTCACCCCCTAGGGTGAACCTTTAAATTCACTCCACTCTTAATGACCAATTAAAGTGTCACATAGATTATTAACTAAAAAACATTAAATTAAATAAAAAATAGCTAAAAAAATAAATATGCTAATTTTAACGACGTTAACGCCGCTAGCGAAACCCTAAACCATAAATCTTAAATTCTAAATCCTATACCTTAAATTCTAAACCCAAATCCAAACCCCTAAACCTAAACCCTAATCCTAGACCTTAAACCCAAATTATATACCTTAAACCAAAAAATAAGACTATAAACCTAAACCCTATCCCCTAAACCAAAGTCTTAGACCCTAAACCCAAACCGTAAACCTTAACCCAAACCCTATAGCATCTAAGTTTGGGGTTTGGGTTTTAGGTCTAGGATATGGGTTTAGGGTATAGGTTTTGAGTTTAGGATTTACGGTTTGGGTTTAGGATTTACCGTTTGGACTTATGGTTAAGGTTTTGGGTTTAGGGTATATAATTTGGGTTTAAGGTTTACGGTTTGGGTTTAGGATCTAGAACTTAGGTTTAGGGTCTAGAGTTTTGGTTTATAGTCTAGTTTTTGGGTTTAGGATATATAATTTGGGTTTAGGGTATAGGGTTTGGGTTTAGGGGTTTGGATTTGGGTTTAGAATTTAGGGTATAGGGTTTAGAATTTAAGATTTAGGGTTTAGGGTTTAGCTGGAAGCGTTAGCGTCGTTAAAATTAACGTTTTTATTTTTTGTAGCTATTTTTTATTTAATTTAATATTTTTTAATTAATAATCTACGTGTCATTTTGATTGGTTCTAAATGGTGAAGTGAATTCAAAGGTTCACTTAAGATTTGTTAGTGCGGAGATTAGCTCAACTATTACCCATAGCCCATAGGTACGAATGATGACTAAACCCAATACATTCTTCTTCTTTTTTTGTCAGCCCAGTACATTCTTTTAAATGACCATGATTCATGTTATTTCAATACATGTTAATTGATTTATCATGTTAGTTGAAAGACCATGATTCGAGTTATTTCACAATGACTTTAGTAATGGTTGGCAAACAATAAACACCTTTAAATAGCAAGAACGTTTTATTTTTCATAGATCCCAATGTTAGTGTAGATTTCACCTTAGGATTCTTTGATTTTTTTAAAAAAAAAATTATGAGTACGTTAAATTTTTGGTTGATAGAAAAGCATGTGAGACTATCATTCAACTATGATACTTTTATTCATAGTTGATGCTACCAACCAAAAACTACAAAAATGATTACGAACTTACTTTTAACAATTTTGATTAAAATAAGAAAAAAACAATTTGCAATGGCAGAAAGCTAGAAGTTGCCAAAAGGCTAAAAATAAACAAAACCTAAAGAGAAAGATGAAGAGAAAAGCAACATTTTAAACCAAAAGAAAAAAAAAAACACATTATCAAAAGCTAAAGCATCCTCCTCTTGGAGGTCGTTCCTATATATCTAATAAGAAGTAGACAATAAGAAGAGAAAATCAACTTGAAAACACAAGAAAGAGATGATCAGAGGAGGAGGAGGAAAGTCTTCAGGTTACTCTGCAGATCTCATGGTCTGTTTCCCATCAAGAACACACTTGTCTCTACCTTCTAAATCCATTTGCAGCCCTTCTCACTCCCTTAGCCGCCGTCAAACCGCTCCTCAACACCGCCGCAGCTTCAGTAAGCTCTCGGGAAGCGGCGGCGTACGTCGGAGTCGCGTAAGGGAGATGGTGGAAGAACCAACGTCGCCGAAAGTCACGTGTGCCGGTCAGATCAAAGTGCGGCCGAGAAAACGCGGAGGAGACAAGAACTGGCAGTCGCTGATGGCGGAGATAGAGAAGATACATAGAAACAAGTCGGAGAGCAAGTTCTTGGGGATCAAGAAAGATGTCATGGGGTTCTTGACTTGTCTCCGTGACTTTGATTTCCGGTGTTTCGGTGCGTTTCCTCCGGTAGATGCAGTCTCCGACCAAGAAGACGAAGACGAGGACGAAGAGGAAGAAGAAGACGATGAAGATGAAGATGGAGGTCCAGCGATGAGGACATATTCAGGGACAGTTTTCTCAAACTGGTTGACGTTTCTACACGAAAAGCAAAACAATGAAGAGTGTACCGAAGCGGTTTCGGACAAGGTGGAAACTGTGGTTCCGCCGCCAAACGCGTTGTTGCTGATGCGGTGCAGATCTGCGCCGGTCAAGAACTGGTTAGAGACAGAAAAGGAGAAGAAAATAGAATGTGAAGACACTAGAAAACAGAGCGGAGAAGAGGAGAAGGAGACTGTGAGCAAGAAGAAGGATCTGAGATCATTGATGGAGGAGGAGGAGGAGGAGGATGTGAATAGGGTGGTGATGGACTACGACACAAATTATTACAAACTCTCTTCAGACATAGCCAAGGAAACTTGGGTTGTAGGTGGAATTCAAGATTCTTTGTTCCGAAGTCGAAGCTGGAATAAATGATCTTTGTGCTTGGATCATTGTTAATCCCTTTGTAAAACTAATACTTTTTTTTTTACTTTCTTGTGAGTTAAGTGATAAGTGAAAGCTTTTCTTATAATAATAAAACATCCCTGTGAATAAATTTGTGACTATTTCCATCAAATGTTTATATAACGGTCCCACTGCGGTTAATGGGTCTTTCGCATCCGTTCACTCGGTACGTGGATCTCATTCCATATGAAAGATGATGCTTTAATTTTCCGAAAGCTTAAAATTATTGTTTACTGACCTTACCATTATTTTATGACATTTTTAGATATTTTCACTCCACTCATATAATATTGCTAACCACTTTTCGATGTGTCACTTAGCATTCCACAATTTCAACTCAAACAAATTTAATTTTGTGTTAATTTCTGACTATATGATCGAAAAAGTAAGTGCATTTTGAAAACATAGATAAACTAGAGTAACTCTAAAATAGAATGCTCATTTTGACCATCTCCAATGGTTTACTCTATTTTAGAGTAATTTTTACTCTAAACTAGAGTAACTCTAAAATAGAGTAACTCTAAAATAGAGTAGAGTTTCTCTCCAATGGTTTACTCTATATTTAACTATAAAAAGAAATATTTTTAAATATATTCTTTTTATTTTATGACTAATACTTTTTATTTACAAAATTTACAAATTGATCCCTTATATTTTATATTTCACAAAGTTCTTATAAATTATATATTTATATCAAACATTTATTATCTTAAAAATTACATTACATTATATTAAAACGGGGGAGTTGATATCTTGCACATTTGCATTGTTTTAACTCTTCATTCTTGCATGGTTTGGTCATTTAGATTAGGGATTATGCACTTTAGTTTCCTTTTTGCATTGCATAAGTCTTTCTCAGGTGTTGGAGTGTCCATTGGAATTCTTGGAGGTACTTGGAAGCATTTGGGATCAAAAAGGGAGTGGAAAGTGTTGTTTGAGCGAGTAGAGCACCGGAGCGGGCAATGGGAGCGACCTACGACACCCGCTCCAGACGAAACGAAGGCAGCGCGACATCCTGCAGCGCGGTTCGGCACCCGCTCTGAGCGATGCATCTTGGTCGACGTCCCGGAGCGAGGTGGCGAACCCGCTGTGAAGCTGGAGCGACCAAGACAGAGCGAGGTCATCAACCCGCGCGCAATATGAAGAAATGAAGCAGAGAGCCGGAGCGACCTCTCGGAGCGAGGTGAGGCACCCGCTCTGGAAGCAGAGCGACCTAGTGGAGCGACTTCATCAACCCGCACGCGTTTCTCTTCTTCTGATCAAAAATTTATGTTTTATTTGGGCCTTTCAGGTTGTTGACTGAGCCCACTAGGTTTTAGAAGTCATATATATACTCTCTAAACCTAATGTTAGGATCTTATCTTGTTTTCTATCTAATCAAAAAACACTTTTAGGTGAAAAATCTAATCTTGATCAATTTTTCTTGTGTTTACTTGATTGCTTTGATCATTAATCATGTTTAGACTTACATCAACTAATGATTTAGTGTCTACCATGATAATGAGTGAGTAGTCATCTTTGGATTCATGGGCTAGGATGATTAGGATGATTAAGTGATGATCTAGAATGTTTTAGAGTAGATTAATATGTTTCCTTGCTTGATTGAGTGATCTTAACGCTAATCTAGAGTTGACCATTTTAGATTAGAACTTTAAACATTTCATTGCTCGGAAGGTTTCGATGAAATGTCTGAGCCAACTCAACATGCTCTTAACTTACCCTACCAAAGGGATTTGATGTTCGGGGAGTTTAGAAAGTTGAATGATCTGTTTTTAATGATTGCTTGATTGACACAAACCAAAGGAATTTGATGTTTGATCAATGAGAGTAAATGAGCTTTTGTCTTGGAAAAGAATTTTCTTAGAATTGCTATCTAGGCTTAGGGGAATGTGTTGATTGAAACCTTGTTATTTTAGATTAAATCTTAGTCATCTGAAATCAAAATCATATGCCCATGATTCCTCCTTTATACATTTGATTGAAAATTGCTAGTTAGTTGTGTTAGAACCTTGTTAGCTTGATTGAATCACCTCATCATATTGATTGCATTTAGATTAAGTTTGAACCTGAATTATCTTTGCATCAAAATACTTAGAAATGGATTGACATCTTAAATACTACATGATTTGAATTAGGACCTTTGAAAAGTCCATTTCACATTTAACTTAAACATTACCATTAGTGTATACTTCCCACAAATGATCAATTAACGAATTTCAAAGCGCAAAATGAGATTCTTTATCTTTGATTTTTCTAAATCGACCAAATGAGCAGGAAGGCCATATGTTAACATCCGAAATGCGGATGTTACTTTTTGTAAAGACGATAATCCAACCATGTCCGCTGCATCCCTTTTTGTGTGAAGTAGTTGTCATAACTTTCAACGGCTTCGATTATACGAAGGAATAGAGGACGCGACATACGATATCTTCTACGAAACATAACATCATTGTACACCGGCGTCTCCGAAAGGTACCATTGAACAATCTATAACTTGGTGATCAAACAACATCGGTTATAAATACCTTAAAAGAAGAAAATACTGAATTTTTAGAACAACTAAAGAAGACAAGAGCACAACGAGAATACCACTTGGAGATTCAAAAGAAGAATTATGATTTGAATGAGCTAGAGGAAGAAAACAAATATTTATTTTGTGACTTGAATTCAATGCAAGATCCAAAAGTTCGTGCATATTTTCAAGAGGAACGAACACGGATTTTACAAAAAAAAGACGTGGTCAACAACATGAACAAAAATCTACTCCTTCATCTACCTCATTTGGACAATACTTTAACAATACTTTAACAATCTTGGTGGATCTGGAGGTATTTACTAGAATATTAAATCACAATTATCTATGATTTTAATTTTATGTTATGTTGCTTATTTCTAATTTTAGTATTTGTTTTCTTTGGATAATTTATAAAAAAAAAATAATTTTAATGCTTGTTTTCTTTGGCTAATAATCATAAGTTTCAAACGTTTGTATATTGTCTTGAAGAGAAGTATGTGATGTTTGCATAATTAAATTACTTAAATAATTACAAAATGAAAAGATTAAAAAATAAAAGGACTAAAGTATAAATAAATTTTTTTTATTCTATAATAGAGTAAGAAATGGAGTTACTAAATATATAGTAAAAAATAGAGGTTATACTATTTTAGAGTGAGATATAGAATGAGGTTGAAGAAAATTTTACTTTATAATAGTGTTTGGTGTAAAAAATAGAGTGTGTTGGAGATGCCTAACTAAATTAATTATATTTAGTCTTTTCAGTGTATACTACAAACCTAATTGTTACAGTTTTTTCTTCTTAAATACTATAAAAAGTGTTGAAAAAGAAAAAAACTATAAAAAGTTTGCTCTGTTGTTTAGTTTACATCTCTTCCTCTGTTTTCGTGTTTGATGAGTGTTTATTTCATAAATAATTTGGATTGAAAATAATACAATATAACAACTTTACAACGTTATAATACTAAACGTTCATTTATATACTAGAAAAGATAGGCTCATGACATGCTTCAAGCCCAAATGTATAATTGACCCAAGACAAATCTGATTATGTAAGAACGAGATACATTTTTTGGAAGACACTGTCACACTAATTGACACAAAAGACAAGCTTTACTTAGAGGAGGATGCAAAAGATACATTGGGATGGTGACGTGAAGATAGGAAACTACGAGGAAACTAAGAAGCCTGAATTTTGGTTGGTACGTCAAAAAGCGAGTAGCTATCGTTTTCATAGACTTTCCTAATTTGGAAACCAACTTCAATGATATTCCAAGTCAGTCTTATGTCAGTACTCACCTAACAGAGAAGCTTATTGACTAAAGCAAGACCAAGGTCAAGAGACTTAATCAGCTAAACGGACGGCATCTATTACATTAGGAAACACTTAATAATTTCCACGATGTTTCCATGAGATACAAGTTATGTTAGTTGAACGTACATTGTATATAACTTTACCCTTGTTGTTGTTGTACTTTATGCATTTTCTAGTAAACTTTTTTTTAAAAAAAGAATAGAAGCAAAGAGTGTTAGAAATGATGAAGAGAGGTGAACTTTGTGAAGAAGAAGAAGAAGAAACTTTGTTTCTCTCACATTCTCCTTCTTCTCCTACGCAAAACTCATGGAGCCATTATCACAATCTCTTCCCTGGAGACTCTTCTTCGAGTTCGAGTAGGTTAAGTCTCCGATCACCGTCTGATTACTCCCTCTCCAGCTACTTTTCAAACGGACAGTGTAACGGTTCCTCTCAGTTCACGCCAACTACCAAGTATGATCATGGTTTGAGTCTATGTGAAAGTCTCCTTCATCGTTTGAACATCAGAGAAGAAGAAGAACAAGAGTTCAACAATTACTCTGTTCCATCCTTCTCTCCTCGGAGAAGCTGCTTGTCTAATCATCATCAAGGAAGCAGCGGTAACAAGATCCATCCGAGGCTTCGTGACTTACAGGGATATGTTTACTTGATGGCCAAAGATCAGCATGGATGCAGATCCTTGCAGAGGGTCCTTGAAGATGGATCTTCTATAGACGCTATGGTCATTTTCAACGAGGTGATTCCTCATGTTGTTGAGCTTATGATAAATCCCTTTGGGAATTACTTGATGCAGAAGTTATTAGATGTTTGTAATGAAGAACAGAGGACAACGATCATACTCATTGTTACTTCAGAACCAGGTCTGCTTGTCCGGATAGCACTCAACCCTCACGGGTAAGAGATAATAATAATGATGTTTAACTTTATATTATGTTAGACTTCTCTGTTTTTTAATTTTTTTTTTTTGTGATGTTGTGTTTTAAGTACTCGAGTTGTCCAGAGGTTAGTGGAATCAATCAAAACCAAGAAGCAGATTTATCTAGTGACATCAGCTTTGAGACCTGGATTTCACAACCTGGCTATTAATGTGAATGGGAATCATGTGATTCAACGTTGCTTGCAGTGCCTTATCACACAAGATAACAAGGTTAAAATGAAAAACACAAGACACTTTTCATTTTTTACACTCTTAAAACTCATCAAGAATCACTGAGCCAATTTTTTGTTTTTGTTTTCACTCTTTGTAGTTCATCTTTGAAGATGCTACTAGGTTCTGCATTGATATCGCCACACATCAACATGGATGCTGTGTTCTACAAAAATGCGTTGCTTATTCCACTGGACAACAACGAGAGAAGCTCATAACCCAAATCTCTAGAAACAGTCTCTTCCTTGCTCAACACCCTTATGGGTAATATTAACAAGAACTAAACCCTCTGAGTCTAATAGAGTGTTCACTTTATATAACTTTCTTTCTTGATCAAAAATACAGGAACTACGCAGTGCAATTCATTATAGAAATGAGGGATTTTCAAGCGACTGCCATGGTTCTTGCGCGGTTAAAAGGACATTATGTAGAGCTCTCAATGCAGAAATTTAGTAGCCATTTGGTGGAAAGATGCTTAACACATTGTGCAGAGAGCCGTCCTCAGATAGTGCTTGAACTCATCTCTGTCTCTCGTTTTGATCTTCTAATTCAAGACCCCTATGCAAATTTTGTCATCCAAGCTGCTCTTTCTGTCACCGAGGTACAAGTTTTGAGACTTTCTTTTAACCCTAACTTCTGATTGGAGAGTGTACTAATTAAGAATTATGTGGAATGAAACAGGGTTCACTTCATGCCTATCTCATTGAAGTCATTAGGCCTCACTCAAATCTACGTAGAAATCCTTATTGCAAAGGAATTTTCTCAAGAAATCTCACGAGGAAATGAAGATCGTAAAGGCTTCTAATTAATCTCTGGTGGTGGTGGGTTGAGCGTTTAACTTCAAAATCTGCTGTTGTTTTCTTCTTGTCCAAGTTTGTTCTATGACAAAACTCAAACCTCCTTACTTGGTCTATCTAAGGCAATGTCTACTCCCAGACATAAGACAATGGTCTTTTCTCTCTTGTTGTTTTTGTTATTGTCGCATTTGATTAGATCTTGGAATGAAATTTTATGTGGTGGATATCATGTATTTCTAAACGGGTTTGGTCTTACAAATTTAATAATTTATTGCTATATTTTTTTTTTGATATAATTATTATTAGAAAAAGAAAGACGTAATCAAGCAACATATTAAACAAATAGAAAACATACGAATATTGTCACATTATCTAAATAATAAGATGTTAAGATCCTGGTTATGTAATGTATGATACAGTTTTGAGATTCATATTGACTCATGAAGGAGGATACACCCGTAAACAGTAAGTGTGAGTCTGTTGAAGCAAATAGAATGATAAGAATGTGGATATATGAAAAATATCTCACACTCGAAAGGAAATTGATTAAAACAAAAAAACAATGAGTTATAACAAAGATTTGTTTTTTTTTAACGCTGATTTATTATGATATTACAATTATGATATGAGAAAGATTACATAGACGATTCGACAACCGACAATACTACCTGCCTTATGAGACCTATACCTAACTGAATCACCTGAGCCGTCCTATGAAGATCCACACCTGACCAGATTTACTTGCACCATGTTGAAGATCTCTTGTAAGCCTTTCTTCCGTAGTCTGCATAATTGTTTAATAAATCGCTTTCTCCGGGACTTGAAACCTGAATTTCTTGTAATCAGCAAGAAATTGCATAGTCTGAGATTCGAACCTCAGATCTGGGTGTAGAAGCTTTTAAACCTTAACCACTAGGCTACGGTTCTTCTACGTAACAAAGAGTGTATTAGCCTTTTTTTCAAAAAAAAAAATAACAAAGAGTTTACCAAAAAAATTATTTTACCAAAAAAAATTGAATAAAACAATGCCTCGTAAAATACTATGACACTCTCGCTTATAAATCAAAACTTTTGTAGTGACTTATACCAAAGAGTTTTTGTAGTCTTGATTTTGGCCCAACTCATTTCAGAGAGAAGGATTGTAAACAATTTTCTTTCACTTCATGCAATATCTTGTATTTTTTAGTTTTTTTCTTTTTTTATTAGAAATCAGTAGCTATACAATTTTCCCCCGAAATCCAAAAATCACGACCATTACATTGGCTCTACTTGTGTGTTTTGTATAAGTTATAACAGTTCATCTCCTTATAATTGCATGAACGTATGAGTTTGGTGCAACAGCAACCTTTAAAGTGGACGGGCGAGCCTGTGGTCAAGTGGTAAAAGGGAAAGGTTTGGGATGTCACCACGTTTCAGGTTCCATCCACCTGCTATGCAAAACTAAGTCGTATTTTCTTGGTCACCTACACGGATATGGACTACTGCTTTTCGGCCCATTTGAATATCCGAAAATAGTCTATTCGTGGACTGCACCTCCCATCCGGAGATTAGGTATGTGTCTTTAATAGATCCGATTTTAACCATTTATTTTAGCAAAAAAAAAAAACCTTTAATTTGACATTTTAACAATTCATATAATGAAACAAATCTTGATCGTATACTATTTTGTTACAATATGATCTTATGCTACATCATATTACCTTTGGGATATAGCATAGATTATTGTACCAAAATCATATTTAATTTTTGTATGCTTACGTTTTAAACAGGTGTTAGATTTTCCCTTGTGTTTACTGTGACGGTCACAAGTTAACCGTCCATCTGATTTTTTTTTCTTTCTAATCAGATCTTCGAGATAAAAATTATAATAATCTATCTATTCTATTAAAATTGAACTAGATTTCTCACCCGTACATTTTCATTTTATAAATATATAATACCATCGCAAAACTTTAAAAGATATTTACATTTTAGTGTTATATATTGTGTAAATCTATAATGTTATTGGTTATGTTTCTTATTCGATATTATTAATGTATAATGATTTGTTTTATATATTTTACTTTATTATTAATTGTTATTATATATTAATATATTTTAGGTTTGGTAAAATAAATTCATAGTATGAAATAAAAAAATTGAGAATCTCCTTCATGTTTTCTAATTTTTACAGACTGAATACAATACATTTTAAAATTTTATTTAGTTATACTATAAAACTGATATTTTCTTAGCATAATTTATATTTATATGTTATTTATTTTAATATATTGTGGGATTTTATAAGTAAATACATTATAATAATACTATATTATTAATTATGAAATCAATCGTTGCATTAATTTAAAAATATTTTAAAATTTTATTAAGATTTTGTTAGTTTTTTTCAACATATTTTGTTATAAGTAAAAAAAAAATTTAAATTTACAGTTAAAATTTATTTATTAATACCTATATAATTTATAAGATTTTTTTAGAAATGTTATATATTAAATAGATTAACTTAAATAGTCAAATAGATGTAATTGATGACATAGACCTAGTATGATTTTTATAGTATTTCTTTTAATAAAGAAGATATAGAATATAATTATAAAATTTGAAAAATAGCATACATTTTTATTTTATTTTTTTATGATGAAATTTTATTTAAATTAATGTATAATAGTATATATTATTAATTACGAAATTAATCAATGGTATTAATTTAAATAAAATATTTTAAATTTTTGGAAAGATTTTGTTAGATTTTTTCTCAACATTTCGTTATAACTAAAAATAAAATTTAAATTTACAGTTATAATTAATTTATTATTAATATCTTTATATATTGAATAGATTAATATAAATAATTAAATAAATATAATTAATGAAATAAACCTAATAAGACTAGTATGACTTTTTTTATGGTAGATAAAAATGGTACTTCTCTTTTAATAGAGAAGATTACAAAACAATACTTTCTTATTTTAAGTGATTTCTTACAGATTTCATTCTATTTTTAATTAATTCTAACCGCCTCATTTATTTGTCTTTTCTAAGTAATTCAACATATTTTATTACATAAATACAGAACATAATTTTGAAGTGTTTTGTTATATATTTTACATTTGTTTTCTCAATCTTTTTTAAATATTTCATTAATTATCTTTAATATAATATATCAACAACATTTATTTTACATATTAACCATAATAATTCGACATGTTTAAATGAAATTATTCCATTTGTGACAAGAATTCAAAATGGTTAACAAAGAGTTTTTTTACATAATCAATTAGGCATAGACATTTGGCTAACCGTTCAGGTACGAGTTATTTTTTTCAAGTATCAGGTTTTGAAGGGGTATTACAGATTTTCGGGTGGGTTTCGAGTCGAGTCCTCCAAATTTGGATGATTTCGGTTTTGAAATATAGAAACCTAAAAATATCCAAAACTAATGTATGTGAAACATGTTCGGATATTTGTATCAAAAGTAACCATATTAACCGATTCGGTTGAGGTATTTTGAATTGAAACTAAAAATAACCTAAAACTAACCAAATAACCAAAAGTAACCATATTAACTGATTTGATTCGAGTTCGATTCTGATGTATAGGAACCATACAATTAATTGTATGATGACACAAATAAATATGTAACACCAATCATGAAAAACAAAATATCAATTTATAAAAAAAAAAATTAACACCCGCACGGGTCAACTCTAGTTTTAGATTGTAACACTAATAAATCACAAGTGTTACACTACAAAGCCTCAGTCATTGATACCCAATCGTCAAATGTGCATGCAGATGATGTAAAAAGGTGTTGGTTAAAAATTGTATACTCACTACAAGAAAACAACGGCATACTGAGGGAAAAAATCGTCGGTATGTCGTCGGAATAACGCTATTCCGACGACATACCGACGAAAAAAGTCCTCGGAAATAACTTCTCGGAAATTCATTTTTCCTCGGAAATCCCTTGAAAATTTCCGACGGAATTCCGAGGAACAGAATTTCCGAGGAAACTCCGAGGACCACTAGATCGTCGGAAAGTTCCTCGGAATATACCGAGGGATGACTTCCTCGGAAATTTCCGAGGAACGTAGCCCCTCGGAAAATTCCGAGGAACATTCCCTCGGATTTTTTTTAAAATTTCCGACGACTTATTCCGAGGAAAAGGTCGTCGGAAATTTTCGAGGGTGCTTTTCCTCGGAATTTCGAAAAAAAATTTTTTTTTTAAAAAATAATTTTTTTTTAAAATTAAAATTTTTGAAATTTAAATTCAAAAATATAAAATTAAAATTAAAACTGAAAACATATTAGATAATTCAAAGTTCTACAAATAAAAATAAAGCATTCCGAGTTTTTGTTAAAAAAAAAAAAAAACTACGGGTCTTGAATGTTCGGGAACACCTCGTTCGGGTACATCCTCTTCATCATCTTCATTATCTGCTCGTTCAGCTTCTTCTGTGTCTCATAGCCCGCCTGTTGAGCTGCCAACTGGGTCTCCAACGCAGATATCCGATCATCCTTGTCCTTCAGCTGAGCCGTAAGAACTTCTGGATCAACATATGGCGGTGGTGCAGAAGAAGGAGCAGCCGACCGGGAGCGACGACCCAAACCGACCAAACGTCCCTTATTCTTTGGAACCGACTGAAATATAAATAGTAATGTTTAATTACCATGTTTGACCCCGTCCATGTGGATACGGAGTGAGCTACGAAGATGGTCACGACCGGGCTGTTGAACCAACTCCGCAACACTCATCACTCCTGGAGGACCATGAGGAGCAGGAGCGGATGCAGCAGCGGGAGCGAGAGGAGCAGGAGCGGGTGCAGCAGGAGCGGATGCAGCTGCGGGAGCGAGAGGAGCAGGAGCGGGTGCAGCAGAGGGAGATGTATGGTAGGAGCTGTGGGGCGAAGGAGAATCCTG
>NC_027752.1:11980555-11996486 GCF_000695525.1 Brassica oleracea var. oleracea
AAAATAATTTGAAGAAGACATGTTTTTTATGAATCAAATTCGTGTGTAAAGAGAGTAAGATGGAGGATGAAGATATGGAGTGAATGAAGAGGAAGAGGGGTGCTTGTATTTATAGTTGAAATCCTGCCGACAGACCGAGGAAATTCCGACGGAATTCCGACGGAAACGGCTAGTTCGTCGGAATTTCCTCGGAATTTTTAAAATCCTCCAACGGCTCTCTAACGGCTATAATATTTCCTCGGAATTCATCGGTTTTTTCCGAGGAATACGTTTTTCTTCGGTATTCCATAAGAATATTCCGACGGATTATTATTTCCTCGGAATTCCGTCGGTATATTCCGAGGAAACCAAATTTTGTGTTTCCTCGGAATTTTCTCGGAAATTCCTCGGGATATTCCGAGGATTTCATTTTCCGTCGGAATGTCCGTCAGAATACCGTTGTTTTCTTGTAGTGACTGTAAATGATGTATCTTGATAAAATAAACAATCCTATAGAAATCCAAATTCTGCATGACGCAGTCGATCTATAACAAAAACATGCAGGCGCTGTCATCTTCTCTTAGCACATATCTTTGCATGTTTGTTTTACAAAATCATCGTTAAAAATATTCATGTGTATTAACTGTTACTACGCATTTATACTTGTTCAAATGGAAACGGGTAGACAAGTACTGATTATTTAATTCTTCCACCAGGAAATAATAACTAGTATCTGTTTTAGCCTTTCAGCAAATAAATTTAGCTGATGCCATAATTATGATTCAAGAGTATTAACTATTTTACCTGCGACCAAAACTTTTTTACTTGGAGCTTTCGTTGCATACTTTTTTACATTGATTGAAATTTTCACTTCAAGAAACTCTGAGTTTTTGGTGCTAGCTTCAAAGTAATTCCAGAGATTCCTTAATTCTAATATTATACTAGACTACTTGTAGATATAATCCATGCATAAATGCATTCGTTGAATTTACATAGTGGAAAAATTTATGAGGAAGCTGACCAAAAAAAGTCCTAAAAATAAATGTGGAAGCGAAGGTCGTGGCATGGTAGGCTGTTGAAGAAGCTTTTCAATCTATTTGAAATTGTTTGGAATTTACTATAAACATTTTCAATATTATGAAATAATAATACTAGATAGATGTATATTTTTGGTGTTATATACAGTAGTATTGAAAAGTGGGAGTGAGAGTTATTGTGATATTAAAGTTGCATCGGCATTCATGAAGTCATGAACCGTCCCCCTTCAACTGTATTCAGTTCTTCTTTCTACTTAATATTTATTGACCTCTTGAGTCACATAACTCGTTATCACCACATCAAACGCACATAGACACACATGTAGACACCTTTATGACTAACAAGAATTCACACAACTCGTATACACATGCATCATCATACGTCCAGATAATGGTTTGATGATATCATCATCATGATGATATTGGTGGAACACAAAAGCTAAAGAGAAAAGGAACAGATAGATGAATTCAATAGAACAACAAATCTACACATTTCAGTAAGGTTCTTTGGAGCAATACATTCACTTATGAACACACACCAACTTGGAACTCACATAATCCTTTATAGTTTTACTTTTCCATTTAAATGTATCATTTTCAATAATACTCCATCTGTTCCTAAATATAAGATGTTCACGAAAAACACACATATTAAGAAAATTATTTTTTTGTCTAAAAAGTATCATTAAAACTATAAAATAATTGTATTCAACCAATAACACAGTTTTTAATAAAGTAAAAATTACCTAGAAAATTGATAACATTTTATATATCGGAACATCAAATTTTTTTGAAACATCCTACAGGAACAGAGGGGAGTAACTCTAAAACAAGACACGTTGGAGTTAATATACCTTTCAGGATGTATAATTGACAAATCTTGACTGGCACCAACGTTAGTATATTGTAAAACAAGATATAAATACACTGGCTAAAATATTTAGGTACCACTTAAGATAGATATCAGCACTAACATGGATCATTTGTGAGAGTAAATCTTTCCTGAGTAACATACATCAAGATATGAATCCTAATTTATTCGATTATCAACAGTATTTATTTTGGTATATCTAACTCATTTACTCTTGTCTACTATTCTACATGCACCGGTGGAGATAATAACTCTTATGGGTGGTTCATCTTATTTATATATATATATATATACGACTTTCACGAACTGTTCCTCTATCTGATCATTCGTTCTCTATACACCAAAGCAAAGCGAGAGCTTCTTAATCATCATAATAGAGTTGAAGGTCTAATATGTTTTCTCTACATGATGGGATCCTCTGTTCTAAAAAGAGGGACCAGATTAAAGACTATGGAGAATCGTTTCACGGTTCCTTCAAACGGATCAAACAAGAAGATCAAACGCCAGCCAGACTTGAGAAGAACAGTACTCTGTTCGATCAAAGATTAAAGTCAGATAACGCTAGGTTGATAAAACCTGATGTTCAGCTTCACCTAGACACTAAGGTACTCCCTCTATTTAATAATATAAACGGTTTTAGTTAAAAGCCTAAAGATTAAAAAAACTACTTTATAAAAAGTACAATTTAGTATGTAATTCAAATAAAATTCAACCAATCATGAAGAGTTTATAGAATTTAATTAGCCACAATTTTCAAATAAATATAAAAGGTGCATATAAATGTGAAAACAATTTATATTTTTTAAAACAAAAAAAATCCTCCTAAAGTAACTTATATTATGAAACATAAGGAGTGTATAAGGACGTGAAAATTGATATGCACAAAAAACATGTGTTAATCGTTCTCTTTGCAGTTCCATTCAGAGACGTTTGAAGATCGCAAGACATACCTGGACCTTGAGCTAAACCTTTCTTCATCGTCAAGTTCCACTATTAAAACAATCGTGAAGAAAGACGAATCTTCAAAAGGCAAAAATTTGATCATGAGCCCAAGTAAAAAGAGGAAATCAGGTGATATAAAGCTAAGTCGATCCCCGTCATGGCTAGCGTTTGAAGGTGATGATGATCAGAAGAAGCAAGAGATGGTAACAACGGTGTGCATGAAGTGTCATATGCTGGTTATGCTCTGCAAATCAACTCTTGTGTGTCCCAACTGCAAGTTCACGCACCCGAATACAGCTCCACAAAAAACTTTTAAGAGTTTGAGTTTGTTTAAGCTTTCATACTAGTCTTTGCCTTTTTCAGGGTATGTATGTTGATTCGAATTAATGGGTCCCAGAATTAATGTGAAACTAGATATGTATATACATGTACAAATAATTATTTTTCTATTTCTATGCTTGTAGTTATATCTGAACTGCGCTAGTATGATAGTGTGGTAGAGTGGAGCAAGAGAGAAGGCCAATGATATGTAACTAGAAGTCCTGCGTCCATTATTTACACACAAATTATGCAGTAGATGTTTTGCCTTCACGCCATCGTTTACTTGCACAAAAGCTTTGTCTCTCGGCTATAGAAGGTGGAATGGAAGTGATACATTTTTTAAAAAATATCTTGAAAAGGTTACCATGAAAATTTTTCATCCGACAGTTGGATTGTCTGCTAGAAAACAGAGAAGGACAGGCTCTGTAGAAAAATGTCACTCCGGCTCTTACCATATCATAAAGATTAATGGAACCATTTAAATCAAACACCATATAAATCAACAAGTAACCAATTGTTTGTAATTTTGTTATGATTCAGAATCATCGAAGGCAGAACTGGATTACTTGGGATTTAAGAATGTTGTTTGAACTGCATATCTCACTTAAAGCAAACACTAACAAAACACCTAAAGAAACCATAATCATAGACAAAACTTACTTAATTTTTAAGAACGTAAAGCTTTTGAACTGCATACATCACTTAAAAGGATTCCCAAATCACAACAGCCAAAACCCTAATCGAACATTTTTTTTTTTTTTTTTAAATCCAATCAACTAAACCTCATCTTCGTGGAGAAGCATATTTGGGATTCCCTTGTTAACCGGGAACTTCCGCCCTGTCTCGGGGCAGACGAGCGCGCCTTCCTCCAGGTGGAGCTCGAGCAACGCGTGGTGGAGTTTCTTCAGCAAGGACTCGTCGGCGGCGGATTCAATCACCGTCGCGTCAGGAGAATCCTCCGGCAACTCGGCGTATCCCAAGGAACGAGCAGCTTCCACGAGAGCCTTCCACTCGATCTTGGCGAACATGTGCCTGAGGAAGTCGGGGTTGAAATCGATTTCCTTCTCGATCACTTTCTCCGCTTCGACCTTCAGAGGAAAGCCGTTCGTGACTCCTTTGATGTTGCAGGAGAGCATGTTGTGCGTTATCAGCCTCATCTCTATTGACTTGAGTTGCTCTCTCTCTCTGGTCAAAACCTAACGCCCGAGGGTTTTTCCTGAAAGGTCGAAAATGCCCTTATGATTAGTTAGCTGCTGTAAAGCCCTTTTGTTTTTATTACTCGGCCCAAATAAGTTTTTCTTTCAACATTCGTAACGAAAGCCCGGCCCATAAATAGGAAAGCTGGAACCAGCGTAAAGATAATTGTCTGCTTATAACTTCTAGTTTAATGGTATTGCATCATTATCATCTAGACTCAAATTTGCAAGGGAGGAAGAAAGAGGAAAAGTAGTAAAGTAGGCTGAGCTAGAGTTTGCTTTAAAATATGAGTTGGGCTCATAAAAGGGGACAATAAGTTGAAATGAGTATACATCAATATGGACCTATAAACCTACTTTAGATGAACAACAATAACATAACACGTATGCTTAGACACCAATCCAAGCCTTATTGTTTTTGGCAACAAATATCTTCTTTTGGTTATCAAACAAGCTAGTGTTTACGCTGAGAGACACATTGTGTCTTTTGTTCACTCTTAAAGACACTTTGTGGTTACACCACACAAAGTGGGGGCATGTGTCTTTGTTTCTGCCCAAAAAGCCCTTGGCTTATAAACAAGCGTGAATGGGAAGAGTATGTTCCCTTTAAAGAACCAAACCATATCACAAATCTCGTTGGAATAAATAAAACAAGGGAAAAAGTAAAAGCAGTTGTCTTGGTTTGAGTGTTTCTATCCTGCCCGTCAAATCATTTTTTTTAAAACGATCTAATGGCTCAGAAAAGCCTTATTGTTTGGGTTGGATGACAGGGTTGTGGTTGAGGCCAGGGGTTTGAGATTAGGTGGGTGAAGTGTCATGGATGACAGGGTTGTGGTTGGATGACAAGGTTGTGGTTGAAGGACAGGGTTGTGGTTGGATGACAGGGTTGTGGTTGAGGCCAGGGGTTTGAGATTAGGTGGGTGAAGTGTCATGGATGACAGGGTTGTGGTTGGATGACAAGGTTGTGGTTGAAGGACAGGGTTGTGGTTGGATGACAGGGTTGTGGTTGAGGCCAGGGGTTTGAGATTAGGTGGGTGAAGTGTCATGGATGACAGGGTTGTGGTTGTAGATGTTTTGGTTTGCTTAAGCTTTGTTTTGCGTGGACGACATGATTATGGTTGTGGTTCAGGGTTAGGATGGACGTGGTTAGCATAACAGTATTGTGGATTGTGTTTTGTCGTGGACCTGTTTGTTTAGGGTGTGTATGTCGTGAAAGTGTTGTTGTGGTTAAGTGGGTGTGGTTAGTGTGACATGTTTAGTGGTCTGATTGTGGTGCAAGACGGGTGTTGTGGTTCATTATGGATGACATGTTGGTGGTTGGCGTGTGGTAAACAAGAAGCTTTAGTGGAGTGTGTTATGACTTAGTTATGAAGGTGGTGTAGTGGTTGTGGTCAGTTTCAATTTTGTAGTAGAGGAAGAATTCAAAGAGACAAGGGTTTGGGGAGGTTTGATTTAGACCGGAACACTAAAGAACTTCTGGGGCGACAAGCGGAAGGCGAGACGATGATATGGTGAAACATAGAGGGGGGATTCGGAGAGGAGAATCAGAAAATCGAAGAGAGAAGGGTTGGGGGAGGTCTGATTTGAGTTCAATTTCAGATCATCTTTCTGGATCGAGGAGAAGACGCCAGAGCATGAGGTTAGGGTTCATCTGGGATTGAAGAAGATAAATAAAAAATGTGAAAAGGGAAAAAGTAAAAGCAGTCGTGCGTTGTAAAAAGTAAAAGAAAATGAAACAAGATGTTTTTGGTTAACTAGATTAGTTTGGTTGGGTTGGGTGAGTTTTACAAACTAAATAAACCTGTCATTAGTTGAGAGTTATATTAATAAAGAGAACATGAAAAAGTGTGTTGTAGCACAATGTGCCTTTGAGTAAAATTGATAACACAAAATGTGTCTCTGAGGTTAAAAATTTCGTACTAATTTATGTATAAAGAACTAGCTTTAGCTAGTGATGTGTCTAATTTTAAAACCTAATTTAAGGGTCAAAAAGTCATGAAACGTGTGGGAATCATCAACCAAAATAGAAAGATGGCTAAAAAAGAAAGCGCGTCCAAACGTTTGAGGTTTGACCCTTTCAAGTTTCTTGTCGTATTCGTTGATACGTTGAGATTCTGCTTATGGTAAGCCTAGGATACCTCTTTTCTCACTAGGATACCTTAACTTTTGGAAACTTCATTATGGTCCATATCAGTCAAGTCATCACGGTAACATCAAAAGGCTAGTCTTCACGCGCAATCCTTTAAGCCACCAAAATCCAAATCGGGTAAACGAGTTAATGATTTTTTTTTCCCTTCACGAAGACGGCTAATCTCACGCATTAAAGTTGGCGTGAAAATGTACCTTTTAAATGACGTGACAAAATGCGAAGGAAGAAACAAGCCAAAATGCCAATTAGCCCATCCAAGGTGAGACTAATTTAAATTGACAGCTTTATAAAAAAAAAACTAGATTTTACCCCGCTTTTGAGAATACGTAGGTTTGTTTTCAAAATTAAATATTTTCTAAAGAAATTATATATAAAATAGTTTATAGGTTTGAAACATTTATTCAGAATCGCGAACCGAACCGTACTAAACTAAAAAAATTGAAACCAAAATTAAACTGAATTTCATAAATAACTGAGCATATCATATATCTCAAAAACCAAAAAATTGAAACCGAATTAAGAACCAAATGGGTATCTAAATTTTAATATACAAATTATATATTTACAATTATTAATTATATTTAATTAACCATACCACTCTTTGCTCCATATATCCCCATTTTTCTCTAATTTCATTTACATTTACCCTTTTGTCTAAAAATTCATATTGCATATTCACATCCTAATCAATCTATATTATTATTTGGGAATGAATTTGCTTACTTGTCATCTTTCTCATGATTAGGATAAGTCTTTAGTTTAATTAATATTATTACTCCAAATTTTATTTTAATATATATATATATATATATTTAGCATGATATTTAAGATAATTAATAAACATTAACCTCTTCTATATGATATTTAAGACATTTAATTAATAAATAGATATTAACAATATCTACCAATAATATCATAATTATGTGTATCTTATATTTGGTTTATGATTTTAATGACTAATATTATAGTCAGTTTCTATTATTCTTATTGGAAATTATTAATCCAAATACAAATTATTACAATATTAAATTAAAGTTAAAAAATCATTGAAAATATGTTTTAAAATATGAACTATATATTTATGTTAAATATTTTATATATATTTAATATTAAAAGATCATATTCCTAACTTAAAATAAATAAATTTGTATCTTTACATGACAACCATCAAAATCACAAATGAATTTATGATATCCGTAAAATCACAAATGTTATCAAAATAATATATTTAAAACCAAAATAAAAAAAATTATATAAACTAAAAAATAAAAATTAACTAAAATATTAAAATATATGTAAGCATGAAAAACTAGGATTAAAATATTAAATAACAATAAATTTTTTTGAAAAATAATAAACATAATATAAATATAATCTAAGAGAAGATAAAGATAATGTTGTGTTATTTATTAGTTTTGTGGTTTTATCTCACTGCTTTAATAATCTAAATTATAGAGAATATATAATGTTTGATTGCTATTGTTATTTTGTTGATGTTTTATGGATTGTGATCTTTTATAATCATTTTAATGACACTAGATTTCTTTTCAGTCCACTAATATAATGTGTTTAATTTCAAATCCATGTATCCTAATTTGATTATTACTATAGAAAAGATTTTGATACAAAATTTAGTTTCATAAATAAAACTATGAAACAAATATTATAATTAATGTATTGATTATCAATATGAATATTGAAATTTTATAATTTATAATATTAATTTAAAATGTGTATCTAATTTAATAATGTATTCTTTTATAAAAATTATTAAGTATATATATATTAGTCCGGGCCATCAACTATGTACTCATTACCAAAACAAAAGAAAAAGGTAAGTAATTATTTGTTTACTCAAATTTATAGAGAAAACAATGGACGCCAAGAATGAAGTCTTTCTGGTCATAAAATTAAGTTTCCATAGTAATGGGGCGTAAGCAAATACTTAACATTTATAGAGCACGCCAATGCAATGTTCAGGAAAATACAGATAGCTCTCATTTTTTTTGTTTATTTTTGTGTCTTCACTCAATATATATAAACAAAATTTCGCGTAGAAAGAAGACAATAACGAGACTTGGTCGCAGAGAAGACCAGACCTCTCGTAGATTTATCTTTGCGATTGAACACAAATTACGTTTTTATTTCCAGGTAAAGACTCACCCTTTTTCGATTTGTGTATACCAGCAGCTGAATGATGATTATCCCCAATTTTTTCCAGGTTTTGATTCTGCTTCGTGAATTTTGAAGAAAGCTTCTTCGATTTCAAATGGGAAAATTTTGTTGCTTCCCTTCCTCTTCCGAGGTACCTATTTTTAATTTTTAATTTTGAGATTGATTTTAATTGTTTGTCTTCTTTTTATCTTTTTTACGATTGATGTGTGTTTTCGAGTGTTGCTGCAATGTTTGTTCGGTTATAAGTGTAAAGCTATGAGCTTTAGCTTTCTTGGTTTGGTTTCTAAAAGGTTGTGGGAGGACAATCATCATCTCGATCTGGTAAAGGAAGAAGTGATGAAGGTTTGATCAAGTACGGCTTTAGTCTAGTCAAAGGCAAAGCTAACCATCCCATGGAGGATTATCACGTCGCTAACTTCATCAACGTCCAAGACCATGAACTTGGTCTTTTCGCTATCTATGACGGTCACATGGGTCCAACTGTCCCTGCCTACTTGCAGAAACACCTCTTCTCCAATATCCTCAAGGAGGTAAAAAAAAAAAGATTATTACTTCACTCTCTTATCTTCTCATGGTCAGGGCCTGTCCTGAGATTTTGGGAGTTATATACAATTTAGTAAGGGTTTATATAACTTTTCAAAATAATTTTGGGGCAATGTTCAGGACCAGCCCTGTTCATGATTTTAAGAGATTGTGTTTAATCATATGCTTCTTCTTTTTTTTTTTTTTGTTCAGGGAGAGTTCTGGGTGGATCCTAGAAGGTCTATATTAAAAGCTTATGAGAAGACAGACCAAGCCATTCTATCTAACAGTTCTGACTTGGGTCGTGGAGGTTCTACCGCTGTTACAGCTATACTGATTAACGGGAGGAGGTTGTGGATAGCTAACGTTGGCGATTCGCGAGCGCTTCTTTCTCAAGGAGGCAGGACAATGCAGATGAGTACGGATCACGAGCCTCGTGCAGAAAGGTCGAGTATTGAGGATAGAGGTGGATTTGTATCCAATCTACCAGGTAAATAGAGAACGTCATCTGAATGATAACAGGGAACCATTTCTTGATCATGTATGTAAATGAGTTGTGATTTTTTAATAGGTGATGTTCCTCGAGTGAATGGTCAGTTAGCGGTGTCTCGTGCCTTTGGAGATAAGGGACTTAAGACGCATCTGAGTTCAGAGCCTGATATTAGAGATGCTTATGTTGATAACCAGACAGATGTTCTTGTCCTGGCGAGTGATGGCATTTGGAAGGTAAATGAAATGGCATTTTTATTCTTCTTCTTGTGTATATTATTATAAAAAGTATTAATCTGTTTTGTTAATTGATTTGTGGAAATGAAGGTGATGTCAAATGAAGAGGCAATGGAGATAGCTAGGAGGGTGAAAGATCCACAGAAGGCGGCCAAGGAACTAACAGCTGAAGCATTGAGAAGAGAGAGCAAAGACGACATATCTTGTGTCGTCGTCCGGTTCAGATGACAAACTATTGAGTGAACTGGTTGCATTTTCAATCAAGATTCATCAGGAACAAGCTGGTTGCGCTGGAATCGAGTCTGATGATTTTGTTTCGGTTTCTGACAGCTTCTTGCTATAGCTTTATAATGGGTTCGTTGTTGTGTAAATTTGTGGGTTTTAAAAGACAAAGCAGAGGAAAATGAGTTGGTGAGGTGATGGGATAATGTTATTATTTGTTGATTTGTTATCATCTTATTAGGTTTATCTTTCAAGTATGTGAAAAATACTTTTGTATTAGGTTTGCATATGTTAAACAGATATTTGCTGTTTGTATGACATTTACATTTGACTGCTTTAAGTGTTCTTAGTTCCGTCACTAAGTGTGCAAAACCCAAAATGCATTGTGTAATCAATTCAACAACAAAGAAGCAAACTAATAAGTGATAGAGTTGAAGATACGCAGTGTTCATGTGTAGAACGTCAAAGATCTGAAAACATCAGCAACAAAGACAAATAAAAAAAAAATACACAATCTAGAGCAAACGAGCCTTGCATCAAGAGTTGTTTCTCATCTCACAGAGGAGTCGGGACTTCAGTTCTGCAATGATTCAGTACTTCCATGAACATATACTCTTTTTAAAATTAAGCTTTAAAACTATTTAACAAAAAAAAAAAAAAGGCTTCTCATACCTCCTCTTCCTGAGGCTCATCACCTTTGGCTCGCTCGTCTAAGACAACAACAAAAAATAAAATAAAGAAAGTTTGAGTCTGAGCCAAGATTGTATGAGAGGCAGATAGGGAGATAAATATTAAAATAAAAAAATTACCTCCTTCCTCTGGGAGGTCTGAAGTCCACAAGGTGAGATTGTCTCTGAGTAGCTGCATGATAAGAGTGCTGTCCTTGTATGATTCCTCGTTCAGGCTGTCAAGTTCAGCTATTGCATCGTCGAATGCTTGCTTCGCCAATTGACATGCGCTGTACAACACATAGTTTCAAACTGTTAGAAAGTGACACAATCCGATTCTGTTGTATGATATCTCCAAAACAAAGCAAAACCTCTCAGGAGAGTTTAAGATCTCATAGTAGAAAACAGAAAAGTTCAGTGCCAAGCCAAGTCTAACTGGATGTGTTGGTGCCAATCCAGTCTCCGCAGCCGCAACAGCAGCCTACATTGCCATTTACCAAAAAAAAAAGATATTGTTCACATGTATACACGAATAAAGTAAAACAAGACAGAAGATGATAACAAGTACCTTATATGCCTCAAGAGACTGATCTGCAGCTTCCTTGCGCTCAGCACCAGAACTAAACTCTGCCAGATATCGGTAATAATCTCCTTTCCTACATATAAAATAAAGCCAAAACAACGCAATGTTCATGAATCTCATACCCATACAACAAATTCATTTTAGGACAAAACATAAGAAACAATGGAATCTATGTAAGAACATAATCATAAGAATGGTCAACTCACATTTTGTAGAAAAACACAGTGGACTCCACAGCAGTAGACGACGGGATGAGATGTTTATCAATGACAGACAAGATGTCATTACAAACTTTAGCAAGCTCATCTTCAACTCTCTTTCGATAGTTCTGAATCCTCTTGACATTCTCCTCGTTCCCCTTGGACTCTTCCTTCTGCTCGATGGATGATAGTATTCTCCACGAAGCTCTCCTTGCCCCAATCACGTTCTTGTAACCCACAGATACAAGATTCCTCTCCTCTACCGTGAGCTCCACATCAAGCTGAGCTACTTTCTTCATCGCCTCAACCATCTCTGCAAACATCAATTTCAAAAAAAACAAACATAAATTTATTTCATACTATCCCACCAAACATAAACAAACATAAAAACATCAATTTCAAAAAAAACAAACATAAACAAACATAAATTTGAAAACAAACATAAATTTGAAAAAAAACAAACATCAATTTCAAAAAAAACAAACATAAACAAACATAAAAACAAACATAAATTTGAAACTATAATAATACATATATATATTTTCTAATTAATATGAGGGATAAATGATTAATTAGGCGCTTTATATAAAAATTGTTTTATTTAGGTATGATTTAAACAAATCAAAACACTGATCTATACATATTAACTAGTAAAATTTTAAGGGTCCAAGCAAATGTTTAGTCTCCATGTGATGAGGATCGGCTCTGATTAGCACAGACACATGCTAAGAGGATTACTCAAGAGCGCGTCTAAAACTAGATCAAGTACCATCTCAGAGAAGACAAATCCGTAAGAGTGTTTAAAAACAAAACTAGACGAACCAAAATATTCATAGGAGCAAAAAGGATCTGAGTTTCGGACACATTTGGTCTATTCGGTTTTTGGTCGGAACAGTAGAGATCTAGGGATCGAAAACGGTTCATACCATCGTATCGCTCGGTTTGCTCAGAGAGCTTGGCCAAGTAAACATGCTTTTCCCTCTCTGTCTCCATGGATGCCTCTTCTTCTTTTTTCTTCTCTCTGGGACAATGGATGCTCGATTTGATTTTGGGATTAGTGGTAACCCTAGGATGGTTTGATGCTTCTAATATACGGGCCGTTGGATCTAGTCAATTAACTCAGATACTAAACTTTTTTAAATTATAAAGAAGTCTCAAAGGTTTTGTTTTTGCTCTTAAATAGCCAAAACTAAAGATATTGTCAATCAAACCCTTTAAATTTTAAGATTGGCAAGTAAAGAAGAATGCAAAAAAAAAAAGCTAACGTGCGTGACAAACGGAGAGAGACACGTCCTCTTGTCGACCATTAGGATTTCTTCTTTTCAATACTAGTACAAAACAAAATATTATTAAAATGTGTCTTTTTTTTTAACTTGGAGAAATTTGTACGATTTTTAACTTTTTTGGTTCTTGCTGTGTACTGATGAAAAACATCGACACCTTGCGAATTATTAGTTTCAACTTTCACCTTGTATAATTTGTCTTTTTAAGACTCAAAACTCGGATCTCTAATGTAGAAGTATTAGTGAAGATCAATATATTAACGGGGGCTTCCACAATTCCAATGAGTTGAGTGCGCTGCTCTTTGACTTGTTAACTGGTCATATGCTAGTTCAGTTTTGGCACTTCAATCACGACAAAAGATGATATTGTGGGCCACTAAGAGGCCCAGTCGCTGGGTCATATCATATGTAACGAGTTCTCAAATGTTGTCTACTTGCATCTGCTTCGTTGTTTCTCTGTTTGATTGCTTTGTCTTTGTGCATATGCTGACGCATCCCGTCACCGGTAAGGTTAATTGGATTCTTGGGCAAATAAGTAGTATTGAATTTGGGCCAATCATGTGCGAAAAAAGGAAAAAAGTTTTGGGGAGAGAGAGGCTCGAACTCTCGACCTCAGGATCACTCAATAGCTATGAGACCTACACGCTAGCCAACTGCGCCACAGCCCCATCGTTGTTAGCCATAATATGTGAAGTCTTTTCTAATTCTGTTTTCAGTTTGCAGTTCTTTTGTATTCTCAACTTATACAGACAATACTGTTGTAAAAGTAATGGAAAAATCTATTTTTTATTCATAAACATAGAGGTTCCTTATATATGAGATTACACCGTTATAGATAAAATGAAAGATTACAAATCATAATCTATTGGTTATGAGTCATCTACAATCTGGTTTATAACACTCCCCCTTGGATGCCATAACCATTTAGAGCTTGTAATGTGCTTTAATGTTGCCTCATTAAAACCTTACCATAAAATCTCAATTGAGACAAAACCATGGTAAAGGAAAAATAGTACAACACACATTACTCCCTCTGATTTGGAAATTACTGAAGGTCCCTTGGACCTCTCCAATTTTCTGCAATCCGTGGGTGATGAAGATCTTTGGCAGAATATGCTTCGTCCTCGAACATGATAGTTGGTTCTTCTTTACCATCGGCCATGCCACAATCTGATCGAACATATTGAGTCATCGACCTCAAATACACACACACGAAATCTTGGATGATGTTGCTGTGAAATGCGTGTACCACCATGTGTAAAACATGTTGAGTACCCTTTTCTGTATATACTATTTGATGCACAAGGATTTCATTGTTATTGTACTCAAGCTGTAATCCCAAACAAAACTTTGTTTTCCAAGATCTTTCATCTCAAACTCTTTCTTGAGATATTCAACTATTTGAGAAATTGTATCCAGAGGTTCCTAGGATATTCAGACCATATACTTTAATGATTATCAATATTCGAGAACTTGCTGTACTTTTAGCTCAATACCCTCTAGTACTTTCATTATCCAGTGGACCATATAAATATGCAGTCACTACATCAATTTGCTGCAAGTCTAATTTTCTCTCTTATATTTCCAGACTTATGAGAAATCTAAAAGTAGTTGCATCCACCACATGGGAGTACATAATATATTACTGGTCTTTGTGAGAATCCTTGTGCAACATCAGCTTTATATCTCACGCTTTCTATTCCTCACAAGACCCATTTATATCCACTGGTTTTAACATCATATGGCGTCTTAATCATATGGCCAAATACGCATTTCTTCTTTAAACTATTTAACCCTACGTTTCCATTCAGTCCAATATGTTCTGCGAGTGCACACTCTTATATTGACGTGGGTTCATGATCCTCGCTTATATTCATAAATTCAAGTGCTACCTTGTATGCAAATAAATCATCTTATGTCGACATTCCTTATTGGTTCCATTATGTTCCAGACATGATATAATCGATTGAGATTCATTATTATCAGGACCTTTAATACTTTGCAGCTTGGCGTCCCAAGCTACATTGTTTGGTACCTGTACCTTAGAGCCGGCCGGCCTTATCTCCATGTCTGGGATGGTTTCCTTAGTAACCTCGGATTTGGATTTTGATTATCATTCTCTGCACCTTTCTTTTGTTTCCGAGGATTCTTATCTTTTGGAACCTATTGGTCTACCACGTTTCATACGTTGTCTAGACTCTGTAGCAACTTGACTGTGTCTCTTCTTGGACATCAAATTCGTTGGTGCTTTACAAGCTGGTTTATATATGACTTAATCATTCTTTTTCGGGCCAGCAAATGTGTCTGGTATTTGATTAGCTAGCTTTATAAATGTATAATCTTTGGATGTCTATTTCACATTATTTAGTCCGAGGATCTTGCCAAAACATTGATGGTTGATTCTATTTTATTTCTTTTACCAGCTTTATTATTTTAATCCTCCTGGTCTTAAAATAATCCGTGTACCTGGCCTCAAATATAATCACCCATAGTTGGGTCAAAGTACTTTATTATTGTGGGAGAATCATATCCAACATATATCCTCATCCTCCTTTTGAGGCCCCATCTTAGTTCTCTGTGGTGGAGCAATTAGTACATAGACATCACATCCTAATGTCTTATGATGGGGTATGTCTGGCTCTTGACCCGTTAATAATTGTGATAGGGGATATCTATGCTCACTAAATGGCGTGATGCGTATTAATGCATGTAAATTTCGTGTGGCCCAAGCTGTGAATGGGAGTTTTGACCTCATAAGTTATGGTCTATCAATCAGCTATTTGCGTTTAAAAAGATTTCGGCCAAGCCGTTCTTGGTATGAACATGTATCACAGAATTATCCACACTTACTCCCATGGACATACCATAATCATTTAAACGCTTAGAACATGTATTCACCAGTATTATCTAGACATATAGTCTTTATTATGAAAAAGGGGCTCGTAGCCGTTTTACTGGTGATGGCCTAATGAGTTTCCCTTGTGTACATGCTACACACGTGATTCATTGGGATAACTCTTCTTATCTTTTAATGTGTGCCTTTTGAATATCAATTTT
>NC_027752.1:11996752-11997356 GCF_000695525.1 Brassica oleracea var. oleracea
GGTCTATCATTCTGGACGTGGTTACCTCTTTTTTTTCTTCTGCAGCCTTATTGGTATCAGGTAATTGGGTTAATCCAGGAGGTCTCAATTCACTGTTTCTCATCAGTAATCCATTATTTTTGCCCAGCTAGCAATAGACTCATCCACAGACTTATAGTCCTGGATTCTGCGGTTCCTCCAATCAAATAGAGCCTTTGGTAATAACACAGTTCTTTGGTGATCATATCTCGATTTTTAACTCTGTCCAAAGGTCTAGAGGATTCTCTATAGTCAGATACTAATCTTTGAGACTCTTAATAAGTTGATGGCTAATAATTAATATTGACATGTATCAATCTTTCTCATTCGTATTATTGCCTTCTATGATACATTCACCAAATCTTTTTGACTTTAGGATAATCTTTGTATCCAATGCCCACCGTAAATAATTATCTCCAGAGAGATTTAGGGCAGCAAAATCCAGGTTGATTTTTGACATCTCAAATCATATATCACTCAATATTTAGGTATAATTTTCATGCGGTCTTACTCTTAAAAACAATCAATTCGGATTTCAATCTTGTGAGGACAATGAGACTATCAATCTTAAAGGCATTTAATCAAT
>NC_027752.1:11998231-12011898 GCF_000695525.1 Brassica oleracea var. oleracea
CCGATTTGGGGTTTTAATCATGTAGGAACATGATTTAGGGTTTGGGGTATCGAACTTTTAGAGCTTCGATTTACTCAATTAAGATTTTTGATCTATTACCCTATGGTTTTGATTCATAAAGATTAGGGTTTTAGGGTTTCATTCTTTATCAATCAATCCATGTTCGATTATGGGTTCTTAGGTTTTGAATTACCTTTTAACCTTAGATGATTGTTGAATCGGACCACAAAAGGAGTTGAGCCGCGAGCTGGACACGAACGGGACACGAGCTGGAATGGATCGAGTCGCTTCTATCGGGTCGCAGACGTCCTTTGTTGCTTGATCGGGAACGCCTTGATCATCGGACGCGAGCTGTCTGATGCTGTCGTGAACGAGGAAGAGGTCGCGTGCTGGAGCTGCTCTCGGGTCGCAAACGTCTGAGCTAGGATCGGGAACGCCTTGGGCTGAAGCTGATCGGGGACGCGAGCTGGAACAGATGCGGGAACAAGAGACGCGATCGGGGTTTAGGGTTCGTCGGATCGCCGGCTAGGGTTAGGGTTTTAGGGTTTTTCTATTTGGGTATTAGCTTAGGGATTTAGAGTTTCGTGCTGATAACGTGTTGTAAAATTAATGGAAAAGTCTATTTTTATTCGTAACATAGAAGTTCCTTATATAGGAGATTACACCGTCATAGATAAAATGAATTATTACAAATCATAATCTGTTGGTTACGAGCTAATCCACAATCTGGTTCGTAACAAATACCTCAAATATAATTGATGTTGCATGATTACACTTTTCTATCGTCGACGTCACGATCTCTTTTCTTCAACATATTCCCTAACCCTAAGTCGTAGCCCGACACTAGTGTTTTATAGAAGCGGATTTAAGTTTGTATCAATATTTTAAATTGATTTAAAGTTTCATAAAGCCTATTACTATTAGCCAGCGTCGTTAACAAAAAAACAGCCAAAATTGTTTTTTTTGGGGATAAATGGCCAAAATTGTTATAAAAGACTATCTATAAAAGGTTTGAAAAAACGACTATCTATAAAAGGTTGATATATATTTATATAGTAGATATACTTTAACAATAAACAAGAAAAGTATTCGCGTACACACATTATTTTTGTATCAGTAACATATAGAATATATGGAAACATATACTTAAGGGTTATAATGTAATTAGTCTTTCTTAATACCCTAGTACTACTCGATTGTATATATTGATGTACATAGTTTACCTAATGAATTAAGTTCCACATCTATATGGTATCAGAGCCACCATCTCTAAATCTCAAAATTTCTTTGCCGCTCTTGAAAATTTTCAAACATATCTTCTTCTAAAAACAACTCTCATGTATCAACACATGAAGCGGTGGTTATCAACAACAAAACACTCCTAAGCGTCAACATGACAAACGTTGCAAAACTCACCAGTATCAATCACCTAATGTGGAGCAGACATGTTCATGCTCTGTTTGACGCGTACGACCTAGCTGGCTACCTCGATGGATCCACCCCAATCCCGCCTCCAACGATCACAACAGAGGGTGTCGAAACTGTGAATCCCGACTACTCTCATTGGAAGAGACAAGACAAGTTTGTCTTCAGTGTTCTCTTGGGAGCGATCTCACCAACAATCCAACCATTGCTCTCCTGGACCACCACCGCATATCAGATCTGGGAGACTCTCGAGTCTACGTATGCTAAACCAACAAGAGGCCACATCAAACAACTGAGGCAACAAATCAAATAATGGAAGAAGGGAAGCAAGACCATTGATGACTATATGCAAGGATTCATCACTCGATTTGACCAGCTGGCCATACTTGGCAAAGCATATGATCTGGAAGATCAAGTTGAGTTCATCATTCACGGACTCCCAGAAGAGTACAAGAATGTTGTAGATCAGATTGAGAGTAAAGACATAACACCATCTCTCATAGAGATCCATGAGCGGTTAATCAATCAAGAAGCTAAACTCCAATCTGCAAATCCGCAATCGGCTTCAGCGATCATCCCTGTCTCAGCGAACGTTGCTTCTCACCGTGGTAACAACAACACAACTCAGCGTGGCAATTCCAGCAACAGGCAGTACTCAAACAGCAACAACAACTGGCAATATCCAAACAACAACAACAGAGCCGACACTTATCAACCACACCCTTACCTTGGGAAATGCCAGCTTTGTGGACTGCAAGGTCACAGTGCACGGCGTTGCAACCAACTCAACAACGCAAGCCGCAGAAATAACTCTGTTACTAGTCAACAATCTCCTTTCACACCATGGCAGCCTCGAGCCAATGTAGCTATGGCGCCTCAGTACACGACGAACAACTGGCTTCTGGATAGCGGAGCCACTCATCACATCACAAGTGATCTAGCTAATCTCTCTCTTCATCAGCCATATGCCGGCAACGAGGAGGTTCTCATTGGCGACGGCTCTGGTCTCGCAATCTCGCACACTGGTTCTACCTTACTACCCTCTCAACATCGTCCTTTATCCTTAAATAATATCCTCTGTGTTCCCAACATACATAAGAATCTTATCTCAGTCTATCGCCTTTGTAACTCTAACCAAGTTTCTGTTGAATTTTTCCCGCCTCATTTCCAGGTGAAGGATCTCAGCTCGGGGGTTCCATTACTCTAAGGACGGACTAAAGATGAGCTATACGAGTGGCCAGTGACTCCTTCCAGCATCCATTCTCTTCTAGCTTCCACCTCACCAAAAACCAGCTCACATAAATGGCACTCTCGCTTAGGCCTTCCTTCTTTTTCTGTTTTACAATCTGTCGCTTCTCAGTTTGCTTTACCTATGTCGTCTTCTTCTTCTAAACATTTGTCTTGCACCCATTGTCTTATCAATAAAAGCCATAAATTACCATTTTCTCAATCCTCCATAACCTCTTCTCGTCCTCTACAATATGTCTTTTCTGATGTGTGGAGCTCTCCTATAACTTCTGTTGAAAACCATAAATATTACCTTGTTTTGGTCGATCATTATACAAGGTATACCTGGATCTACCCTCTCTCAAAGAAATCTCAGGTCCGTGATGTCTTCATTGCGTACAAGGCGCTCGTGGAGAAACATTTTCAGACTCCACTCACAACACTTTACTCGGATAAGGATGGCGAGTTCATTGCCCTGCGATCCTACTTGACAGAACATGGCATTGCTCACCTCACTACACCACCAGGTTCACCACATACGCCGGAGCACAACGGTCTTTCCGAAAGGAAACACAGACACGTGGTCGAAACAGGCATGACGCTAATGTCTCAAGCTGGTATACCAAAAACGTATTGGCCCTATGCCTTCGCCGCAGCAGTATATCTGATCAATCGTCTTCCCACTCCTATCCTATCAATGGAATCTCCCTTTCAGAAGCTGTTCCACAAGAAGCCGAACTACAACAATCTCAAAGTCTTTGGCTGTATGTGCTTCCCGTGGCTGCGACCTTACAATACTCACAAGCTTCAAGACAAGTCGAAGCCATGTGTATTCCTAGGCTACTCGCTGACACAAAGCGCGTACCTGTGTCTGGATGTCGATGCTGGACGTCTCTATGTCTCGCGTCACGTTCAATTTGATGAAGACCAATTCCCATTCAAAACAAAAATCCCATCTTAACAAGCTCAAACACTACCCACTGAAATTCCCTGGATGCCACCGGTCACTCGTGTTCCTTGTCAAGCTCCGTCCTCGGCTCCAATGGTGCCTCCAGGCTCGGGTTCTTCTACCTCGTCTCCGGGAATTGTTCAACCGATTCTTCAACCCCACCACAACTCAGGTTCTATTATTCCTAACTCTAATTTAAATTCTTCTCTACCAGGCCCAAGCCCAACAGTCACTATACCTCAACCTACCTCAATACCTACTGGCCCAACAAATCAAACCAACCCAAACCCACCAACCCAAACAAATCAACAAGTCCAATCACCCAGACCGTCCTCACCGACTCCGTCACCGATACCGACACCAGCACCTGCAACTACGCAACAACCAATTTCCCAAAATCCACCAAGAATGAAAACCCGGTTACAAAACAATATTACCAAGCCAAATAAAAAGTACTCTCTCAACATTCGAACCCGACAAACCAACCTAATCCCAACTACCATTAACCAGGCGCTGCGAGATCCGAACTGGAGAAATTCGTGTACTGAGGAGTTCAATGCTCAAATAAAAAATCGTACATGGGATTTGGTGCCACCATCACCACATCAAAATATTGTCGGTTGTAGATGGATTTTTACAACTAAAATGCTTTCTGATGGTACTGTTGACAGGAACAAATCGCGACTAGTGGCCTGTGGTTATAGCCAACAATACGGTGTCGACTTTGGCGACACGTTTAGTCCCATCATTAAAGCTACGATTGTTCGTACTGTTTTTGGCGTTGAAGAAAGCAAATCATGGCTGTTGCGACAATTGGATGTAAATAATGCGTTCCTTCAAGCTCGATTGACTGATGAGGTGTATATGGCTCAGCCCCCAGGATTTGTTGACAAAGATCGTCCGGACTATGTTTGTCGCCTCAACAAAGCTATCTACGGTTTAAAACAATCACCGCGCGCCTGGTACCATGAGCTCAAGACATATCTACTATCCGCTGGATTCCAAAACTCAATAGCTGATACTTCTCTGTTTGTTCTTCGGAAGAATGGTGACATGGTCTATCTTCTGGTCTACGTCGACGATATTATCGTTACTGGTAGTAACAATAGCCTCATCAAAGCCATAATTGCCTCACTTGCCACGCGATTCTCTATCAAGGACCTGAGTGACCTACACTATTTTCTCGGCATTGAAGTGACGAGAACTTCTCATGGCCTTCACTTGATGCAGAGGAAATACATCAGCGACTTGCTCAACAAGGTAAACATGCAGAACACTAAGGCTGTTTCTACTCCGCTCAACCTTGCAGAGAAACTCTCACTGAATCTCGGCAAGCCACTGTCTGATCCCTCACAGTATCGAACCGTTGTTGGAAGCCTTCAGTATCTAGCATTCACTAGGCCTGACATAGCGTATGCTGTCAACAAGCTCTCTCAATACATGCATTCTCCTACAGATGCACACTGGACTGCAATAAAACGTGTCTTACGGTATCTAGCTGGTACGATGTCACATGGCATTCTCTTACACAGGAACAATCCTCTCTCACTTCACGCATACTCAGATGCTGACTGGGCCGGAGACAGAGATGATTTCATCTCAACAAATGCCTATGTAGTTTATCTCGGTGGTCATCCAATCTCTTGGTCGTCAAAGAAACAAAAAGGAGTCTCAAGATCATCAACGGAAGCCGAATACCGGCCAGTGGCAAACACAGCAGCGGAGCTTCGCTGGATCTGTTCTTTACTAACAGAACTCGGCATCACATTACCATCAGATCCGTTTACCTATTGTGACAATATTGGGGCCACCTATCTTTGCGCCAATCCAGTCTTCCATTCTAGGATGAAGCATATAGCTTTGGATTATCACTTCATTCGGGAACAAATACAATCAGGCCAGCTGCGTGTTACACACGTTTCTACAAGGGACCAACTCGCTGATGCACTTACAAAGCCACTCACACGGACACCATTTCAGTAGAACTGTCACAAGATTGGAGTGGACAAAGCCCCTCCATCTTGAGGGGCATATAGAATATATATGGAAACATATACTTAAAGTTTATAATGTAATTAGTCTTTCTCAATACCCTAGTACTATTCGATTGTATATATTGATGTACATGGTTTACCTAATGAATTAAGTTCCACGTCTATATAACATACATTATGATAGATTTACACCCACATACTAACACATCAATGATTCTAACATAAACCACTCTGCGTTTACGGATACATTTTTTCGTATTTAGTGCAAGAGAGAGACAGCTAATGGAGATAAAATAATGGTAGGAGGAGGTTCCACGTGGAGGAATCTGCCAGTTCACGAATTCTCTTAGACCATCATTAACGCAGGGTTCTTAGTACATGGTTCTTAGCAGAATATAAGAACCCGACTCTTAACTTTTAACTGAAAAAGTTAAGAGTCGGCTCCTAAATCTCTTATTTAAGAGCCGACTCTTAGCATTTTCAGTTAAAAATTAAGAGTCGGGTTCTTATATTCCGTTAAGAGTCCCGTCCTAAGAACCCTCTTTAATGATGCTCTTATGTTTCTTCTTTAATCTCCACTCCAACTATCTCCTCTTTCGACATGCTGGCAAACTGGCTCCACTTTCTTTTTCTCTTTATTGCCAAACAAATATCCTTATTGGCTGACTAAACAAATGTTGTCATCAACCAACATTTTCATATAAAATTTCTCTTAAAAATTTCCACTATTTTCTATCCATAATTTAATTAGAACTACCAATGAATAGGTTGGTATGAGAAATGACATACATTTTTTTTTGTTTCGGTCAACTACACAGTTATCTATATATAATCTGATTCTGCTCAATATAATAATAATTGTAAAATACAAGCGGGACTCATGTAGATTATAGATAGGGCTGGACATTTTATCCGTTAAATTTGATTCAATTCGTGATTTGATTCGTTATTTGTTTCGAAGCAAATCACAAATATTAAAATTTTGGGAAGCGGATATCTGATCCGATCCGGCAATATATAAATACATGTATATCTTGATTATATTTAAAGTTTTTAATGCATAAAATTATATAATTATTACTCTAATATATGATTTGATAAATTCTATTCACATTATTACTTATATAAAAGTATTACATAAAAGGAAAAGAACACATTTATGATAATTATAATTTTTTCTTAAGTTTGTGTTATTATAATTGCTAACTAAGTTAAAAAAAAATTACAAAATATGTAGATTCACTATTTCTTTTAATTTTTGTCATCTATATCATGCAAAAAAATATTTTACAAAACAAATTTGTATCAAGATTTTAAGATTATTTGTATTAATCAAAACATATGAGATATCCGTAAGTATTCGTATATATCTGAAAATATCTATTTATTTTCCGGATATCTGTTTTTCCGAATATCCGTATTTTTTCGAAGCAAAGCAAATCGAAAAATTAGATATCCGTGATATACGAAACAAATCACAAATACCTTTAAAAACCCAGATATCCGATCCGTGCTCAGGCCTAATTAAAGATATTGGGGTTTAATAATAGTTTGCATAAGAAAAGAAGAGAAAAAAGGGGGTTAAAAAGAGGGATGGTCGTTATTGGGTGCGTGCATGCGTGCGTGGGAGTGGGACTATGTATAGCTGTTCCTCTCATTTTTTTTATTATAAAGTAAGCTGTTTCGCTCATGTGATCTTCTCAATTCTTTTGCGGTTTTGCCTTCCACTTTCACATATGTATATGCCCCTTACAACAACAGCATTTGAATTTATATATCCTTGTTAGTTTTACTCTTTTTACTATGTGTTTACTTTTGTTTTGATAAATAAGAGAGTATGTGTCGATCTCAAAGATATGGCTTTCGTCCCTACAAGAACTGTTCTATACGTTTAATGTACGTGTAATCATCGTAGACGCAAAATATTGCTTCAATATTTACCCCTGCCAATATAAGTACATTTTTGTTTATATGACGTATCATAATTTATTATATACCTAGCTAGATATCGTGGTGTAAAACCATAATGTTTGGTATTTGTTAATTTTCAGTTATTATTCAAAGTTTTCTTCTAAAGAACTAATTCCAACTTATATACATGTACTAATATATATTTTAAAAAAAAGAATTATGTATCTTTGAATCAAATCGGCCATAATTAGACAACCACATCAAGACGATTAATAATATATAAATTGATTCATAACAAACTCTACATCTAATTTAATGTCTGGCACTAATAAAACAACTGGTTGGGTATTTGTGGAATTTATTTATCGTCTACTTATATGTGTATATATATTGCCGTATCATATAGTCTGATATCAATTAGGCATTTATAAACAAGGGATGGGAAATTTTACAGGAATATATATACTCAAACTTGAAACAATTCGATCCCTTCATCAGGTTCCACTTACCCCTTATGACTTGGTGGATATAACAAAGGACTTCCACAAATCTTGAAAAGTCATACTGATCCAATCGGCATAATCATCATGAGTATTTGTCTAATCTCTACACATAGTAATCACCTGTCATATTTTTGCTATGGTATGATTGGGATTTACTTATAATTCTCCAATTTTGTTTTTTCTTTTAACATCGAAGCTGGTCTTGGTGCTTAACTTTTTTTTTTTTGTTAAGTATGTGAATTTCATTAAACAAATAATGACACATGGAGATACATTTTAGTGCATCTAAGTTGCTAATCAAAGCAATAGTGTTTTAAGTAGCCAAAAAAAGGTAAAAAAGACTCACTAGGACAAGAAATGTTCAATCACAACACAATGGAAGTGATTAAAGCTTAGCTAATACTAACAAATCCATGGACAACTTTGAAGTTTGCAGTAGACACAACGAGAGAGAAGATGCCGGAACCTACATCAAAACCGCACAGGCCCGAAGAGAACACAGCCGGAGAATAGTCCAAGGGACCGCAGACCGTCCCGAAGGCGACTCGAACCGTAGAATAGGCGAAGCAGGGTTGACCTCGCCCTGGTCCTGCCATCACTAGGGTAGAGTCCACTCCAGACGCTGCAATCTCAAGAAGATGACAAACCGTGATCCCGATAATCCAAACTCGACGATGAGAAGCCAAGAGTTGAAGCACAGGTGGGTAACAAGCAGATACAAGCGAAGGTTTTAGCAGCTCGACTCCGGTCCCATCACGCTAGCAGAGCACAAAAGGTACCAGCTTCAGAACATCAAGAGAGGCAGGAGACATAGGCCTTCTTCCTTCTGAAACTTGAAGAGCGAAGGAACATGAGCTCCCATCAGCAGGCGAGAGAGGAGAAGAGACCCATCAAAGGGAGCTGAGACATCGCAAAGTAACAGCACGAAACTCCGAGCTATCCCGACATCCCCCGATAGATCTGGATCCTAACAAGACGCCATGGTAGTTGTCGAGAAAGTGTACCATAAAGAAGTCCCCAGCGAAGAGTCTCACCATCGCCTTTTTCATCTCAGAACGAGTCACAAGACAGGGAAGTTCTTACCTTTAGCAATCGGAGGAGGAGACAGAGGAAGACAGAGGAAGACAGAGGAGGCAGTGAACTGACCGGAAAGGCGAAAGCAGCGACACTTATCCATTCCGGCGACCCTCCGTGAGAGATCTGACCCAGATCCGCTCAAGTCAAACCCTAGATCTACTTCCAAGACGACGCCTCCTGCTCAGATCTGACTCTCCACGACCTCGTCATCACTCCAGGGAAGCTGAGGATGCCCTCAGACGCCGGTTTGGTTCGCCGGATCCGGCCGCTATCCGACGAAAACCAGAGTAGATGAAGCAAGAAGGAAGTGGAGAAACCAAGTCGTGAGAGGGGAGAGACTGGACACAGTAACGACTGGGGTGGCGACCGACGGGTAGAGACCCTCCGTCAGCCACCGGAGCTAATGGCAGATATGGTTGTGGCAAGAAGAAAGCGTATGGTGGGGAGAGAAGAAAAGAGAGAATCCACTTTCTAACCTCTCTCTTAGGATATTCTTGGTGCTTAACTTTGATCTCATATAATTTCAGTCAGCTTATGATCAGGAGAATTAATGTCAAGTACATCATACTACGTGATACTAAGGAATATATATGAGTTTTCAATATTTGACAAACAAGATGCAAGCTGCATTGAAAATTTAAGATTGATTATATATAGTTTTCACGAAAAGAAATCAAGGGATGAACCAACCCAAGGATGAGAACAAGGCTATACATAGAAGAACACAACTAATATAATCAACCAACCGAAAATAGAACATGGGTATGAACTATGATTATTTTATTATAATACTTAATCACGTATAGTCTTTTTTTTTTTTAACTCAAAATTTTATAATCTTTCATAACGGAACACATCGTGGATTACAAAAGCCGGCAGAAAATGGTAATATCTCCGGAAGCAATAGCCCAAAACAGGGAGACAATAACAATGAGGTAGGATAATACGAGAAAAAAACATTAGAGAGCCACATGTATTAAAGCTGGAACTGATGGACTGATCATAACTCGCAGACACTCTTGAGAAACACGAGACCGAAGATAACCAAAGAACCAATGACTTAGGAAAACCCAATCCTGAAGGGTACACCACCAAGCCAAAACAGGTGCACCATCGGGACAAGCATGTACGAGGATAAACTTACATCAACACCAGAGACTGTTGCAAACCGGAGCCAACGCAGAACCAAGTCAAAACCAAACACCCAGGCTCAAGAACTTGAAATGCTAAAGGGAAAAACACCGGGGAAGATTTACAGGTCTTACACGCAGACACTCGTTAGGCAGAATAGCGATCTACAGAGCTAAAACTGGTCACCTCCTCGCAAGAGAAAACCTACAAATCAAACTCACTGCTTCGTCTCGAAACGCTCGCCCAATCCATGGTGGATAAAGGAGAGGTCTAGTAGATTCATCCACAGCAAATATACTTTACACAGACAAATCCAAAAAACTAGAACAAGGCGAAAAAAGAATTGACCATAGCTGGAAGCAACCGAAGAGAAACAGAAGCACCATAATCCAAATCTAAAGCAACCCTCGACTTGACAACAACGACCTTCACCTAAACTACCATAAACCATAGAAATCTAGATTAAACTAAAGAGAAAGAGGAGATCCTCCCTCACATAGCGACAGTGAAGAGCATTGCCAACCACGGAGAGAGATCAGACGACCTGGAGTTTTTTTCTTCTTTTCTCTCTTGACCGGCTTGACCTATTTTTTCGCTCGTTTGGAATATGAATCACGTATAGTCTTCTATAGACTTGTAGTAACATATAATTTGTCTATAAGATATATGATATAGAGGTATACGTATACTGATTATGCCAAATAATATGGCAGAATCATTAAAATATACTATTTAATTTGAGAGCAGCGAAATAGCTTCGTCTTTTACTTATAAAAAAATAGCTTCGTATTACTTGTTAACTATAGAATTGTGAGTGAAATTCCTGATTCCAATTTTTTTGATAAAACTCTGTATCATCTCTCAGTTTACAGATTATCTACGAGAATCAGTTATATAACTATATTTAAAAACATCAATGGAGATATTTAATGAGTGATGAAATAAAAAGTTGTGGAAGAGGTACAATGTTAAAACCTGGCAAAAATTATAGACAGCGAAGACATGCTCAGTGTAGGGTCAGAATCATAATACGGCACCGTTTAAGAGTTGCAATTTGCCAAAAAAAAAAGGAGATAAATCGAAAAAGTCGTTCGTGAGGCATTTGACGACATAAAGGAGCTAACTTTCCTTCAATTACAATCTGTTCTTCTTTTCTTTTCTTGGCTGATGTTTTAATTAGACAGACCCCATTCTCCATATTCATTCATTTTTATATATTCAATATATCTGTTATCGGTATATATCATCACAAACCATCATCATCAACAATCAAAAACAGTTATATATCATTTCGTATAACAAATGTCTTCTAATACAAGCTATTACCGATCGCCGTTCGGAGACACGACCTTCACGAAAGTGTTCGTCGGAGGCTTAGCATGGGAGACGCCAACCGAGGAAATGCGTCGTTACTTCGATCAGTTCGGAGAGATTCTTGAAGCAGTCATTATCATGGACAAGACCACAGGAAAATCTAAAGGCTATGGTTTCGTAAGTTAATCCATTATTTTTTTTTGTGTAATTGTTTTTCGAGGCCAGCAACGTCATCATCTCGCTGGTTCTAGGTCACGTTTCGTGAGTCAGACTCAGCGACTAGAGCAGTGGCCGATCCAAATCCTGTGATCGATGGAAGAAAGGCAAATTGCAATATTGCGTCTTTTGGACGGCCACGACTATCGACGCCTAGAGGTTCGTGAAGCCATTTTATCTTCTGAATGTGTCAATCATCGTCTCATAGGTCTATTAAATGTTCTATCCTTTCGGCTGGATTATTTGATGGGTTTAATCTTTTTGTTTTTCCAAAAATTAACAAAGGCTCATACGATGATGAATAATATACTACTGTGTTTTTCATAATTTAATCATCTTTTTCTTTGGTAAAAAAAAACTGAATTCACCACTTATTTTATCGTTGAAGATATCAATCAGTATATAAGATTTTCATATTGTGAAAGCTCTTAAAAAATTTATTACATTTCATATATTTTTAATATGTAATTGATTTTTTCTGTGATATATGCATACAAGGAAAAATGCTACATTTCCAATAATATAATCAGTAGGAATTTTATGTAAAATATTTAAGATTACTCTTTGATGGCACAGGGAGAGAACAAGGAGGAAGCCCTAGTCAGTATCAAGGCGGGGGACAATCAGGCTATACCGGAATGGTTGCTCCGCTGCAGCAGGCTGCGACTGCCCAGCTCATGTATCCGCCGTACGGGTACGTGTATATCATTTTAAAAATAAGAATTAATGGGTTTGTTTTCTTTATTGAAATACAAAGGGTGTAAAGAAATTTATAAATTTTGCGTAGACAATGAAATGGTCCAATGCGATTGAAATGGTAAGAGATAGAAGATGATTTTTTTTTTTTTTTTTTTTGAGAAAGGGTTTAAATAGAAGATGATATTTAATGCTTCGATTTGAGCAAGTTGGAGTCAGCCTGTAAAAATCATATTCATAATATAAATACTTATATCAGACTAGCTAGTTGTCATGTAAAAAGTATACTACATATTGTAGATTAGCCAGATCAACATCGCAACAGAACAATAATAGTGAAATATGTCATGTGCATATAAAGACTGTATATATTTGTTTCGATGAATTTGCATGCACTTAATTTTGTCTGAGGAAAAATAATTTACACTTTATGTGTGTGTGGTATCACTACAAGAAAACAGAGGGATTCTGATGGCCGAAATCGTCAGAAATTCGTCGGAATAGAAACAATAGCGACGGACAGGTTCGTCGGAATAGACCGATTTCCGACGAATTTCCGACGAACCTGTCTGTCGGTATCGTTTTGTCAGAAAAAAAAAATTCGTCGGAATTTCGTCAGAACTTCCGACGACTTTCTGACGAATACCGAGAAACGTCATTCAGACGAACTTCCGACGATATTACGATGCGGACACACGAGACCAGAGTTCATCGGAAAAACTATGTACCGACGGAGAACGTTCCTCGGACAATTCCGACGTAGTGGAGGCGTCGGAATATACCGACGGACATTGGTTCGTCGGAATATACCGACAGACATTTGTGGAATATACCGACGGACAATGGTTGTCGGAATATACCGACGGATATTTGTTCGTCGGTACATTCCGACGGATATTTGTCCGTCGGTATATTCCGACGACCATTGTCCGTCGGTATATACCAATTTTAAAAATGAATTAATTTTGCATTTTTATATATATTTTTATATTAATAAATTAAAAAAATCAGAATTTAAAACTAATAATATTATAGAATTTAAATTCATACAAACCGAAATAGAAAAAAACATTCAGAAAGTTTAAAATTCATGCAAACCGAAATAGAAAAAAAAAACATTCAGAAAGTTTTAAAAAACCGAAAAAACTAAGATGAACTCGAAGACATCAAACGATCTAGCTTCTGCATTATCTCGGTGGTGAACTTCTTTTGGGATGCCAACTC
>NC_027752.1:12012953-12023374 GCF_000695525.1 Brassica oleracea var. oleracea
GTGTCCTGATAACGAGGTTTCCCACAAAATTTGCATATATTCCGTGTCTCATCCGCTCTCTAGTAGATCATGCAGTTGTCAATACATACATCTATCACTTCATACGGTAGTTGAAGACCTGCAACAAGTTTCTGAACCTCGTAGTATGAACCCGGTGCAAGGTTATCCTCAGGTAGAATACCTTTGACAAAATCAGTAATCGCATCCATACATTCTTCAGCCAAATTATAGTCTGTCTTAATACCCATTAATCTAGTTGCAGATGATAAGACTGAATGACCATCTCTACAATTTTGATACAAAGGTTGTTTTCCTGCATCCAACATGTCAAAAAATCTCCTAGACTCGGGGTTTGGTTCTTCCCCTCTATAATGATCATGTACCATCTGCTCAGTACCTACACCATAATCTATATCCGTTCTAGATTCTTCTAACCTAATATCAGACTGAGGTTCACTAACAGGCTGAGGTTCGCTAGTACTACCATATTCATAACCAGTTTCTCCATGAAGGTACCAAACTTTATAATTTACCCTTTCATATACAAATGAGTCCAAACATCAAATTCTTTTATAACCTTATTATTATTGCAAGAAGAGCAGGGACATCTTAACATACCACTTTTTGCATCCAATTGCTGTTGAACAAGCCTCATGAATTCTCCAATCCCTTGAACGTATTCTTCCGTAAGCAAATTGGTGTTCGGATCCAAATGAGGTTTATCCATCCACGAACGATAATAAACTTCTGAAGACATGATTTTCACGGAATTGTTATGACTAAAGAGAATGAAGAGAGAATGAAGTGTGAATGAGTTGAATGAGGAGGGGCTGTATTTATAGGAAATTGCTTACGGCCCTCCGACGACTTTCCGACGAAATTCCGACGGATGTAAAGAAGTCCGTCGGAATTCCATCGGTATTTTCTAATCTCAAACGGCTATACAACGATCATATATATTTGTCGGCAACGGTCACAAGGTTCGTCGGAAATTCGTCGGAAAATTCTGACGGAATACCGACGACTGTACTGTTAATCGGAATGTCGTCGGAAGTTCGTCGGTATATTCCGACGACCCATGTTTCGTCGGAATTCCGTCGGCAATTTCCGACGGAATTCCGACGACTTCAAATTTTTGGTTTTCGTCGGAAATTGGTCAGTAATCCGTCACAAACGTCCGACGACATTGAGATCCGTCGGAATCTCCGTCGGAATTCGGCGTGTTTTCTTTTAGTGTATTTTGGGGCTTCAGAGTTCAAATCCTAACTTGGTTTAGTGTCATTAATTTTTTTGTTTTCAGGTACACCTACAATTCTGAATATGGGTACCCCCAAGTCAGTATCTCTCTCTCTCTCCATATACAATTATAAACATGCTATGATATATATATCTTTGTGTATTGTTTCCATCCATCTATCGGCTGTTATTGTTTGAATCGGTTTAGTCTTCATCCATGAGAACTAAGTACCAATGTTGGTTGGTTATAGATCAATGACGTAGGAGTTTAGAGTAAAGCATGAATGTGATTGTGTTGTTTAAATTAAAAATAACAATTCTGGTAGTGAATTGTTATTATTACATGCAGGCATTATACAACACACAACTCCAACAAGCACAATACTATCAACAGCAAATGTACGGTGGAGGGGCAACATCACCATCGTCATCCAATATCATGCCTTCTCCTTACTATTACCTCCAAGCTCCGAGCCCTAGACCATATCCTCATCAACATCACCAACATTATGCTCATCATATTCATCAGCAGCAGCAACAACAACGCTTACCTTCAACCTCTTCTTACCTAATCTACCCTTCCAATTTCGAGGCTCCTACTACTTCCTCTAATGCCCCTACTTCTCAAGAGCCAATATCTTCTTCCACCGGTACGTCATTAAATAGTTCAGTGTTTAGTTTTCTCAAGCCACATTGTTTATCACCATGCAAATGTGCAAATGCATACACCATCAAGATCTAAGTTCACTAAGTATACTAGACAATGTTGTCAAAAATTAACAATAAAAAACGAATTAACTAGTAAGATCATATGCATGTATAAGAGTACAGATGATTACATGGAATAACAAAAAAAAAAGAGAGTGGATGATTGGGCACATGGGATATATATATAATTGCGTCATGTCCATGTGAACTGAGCTGTCTATTTTTTGTTCCCTCACATCTGTCTATTGTCCATCATGGGTCATGCATGTTAATATATATGAGTATGTGTATGTAATATGCCTAAACATATAGTGTTTGCATGTGGGTTTCTGTCACCTTTTTATATCATTGATTCTCAAGGTCTAGTCACAACTCACAATGTAGAAGGGACCACTCTCTATTTAAGAAATTATCCAAACTTATTTGCAGAGGGGCAACCAAACAAATAAATTCTATATGTGGACTTGTAGATTGACTTTTTGTGTTTGCAAAGACTTGTAGATTGACTATTTATTTAAAAACTGGTTTCGTAAAAATGTTTAATGTTGTGTCTGTTTGTTTTCATCAGAATCACAGGCAACAACACATCAAGTCTCAGGAGAAGGAGGAGTTTTCGATGCAAGGGATGCACCTGAAAGTGCAACAACGAACAGAGAGTTGACATCATCTTCGTGATCAAGTTCATCTTGCACAATCTTTTGACATTTTTTACGCTCTCTTTCTCTTCATCCAAGGAAGAGAAAAAGCTAATTCGTTTATTTTCTCAACCAAATCCATGTATGTCTTAACATGACTGCCAAAATAAAGATGGCTCTATCCATTGTCATGTTTTCTTTCTTTTTCTTCTAACGGAATAATATAATAAGTCGACTTTGATATTCTTTCTATTCTTTTTCTTTTTTTGCTTAAAGACATTCTTTCTGTTCTTAAAGTAGTAAAATTGTTCTTAAATAACTGTGGGTTTAGAATTTAGTAAGAATATAAAAATTTACAAAACCAGTAATGGTGGAATCTCAAAATTATATGTACATCTAGAATCAAGATTTATCATTAATTGTTTTGTTAATACTCGAAAACTAAATTAATAATAATCTACCTGTTTTTGTTACTTATTAAATTTTTGTTTCAAGCATGGTTATTAACATTTTTAGCCGAAAGGTTAAGAGATAGGAGGCACCTGACATATTGGGTCGGTTCCGATCCAAGATGACATTATAGATAGGCAGATATTATCTGTTTTTGTGAAACTTGTTTGGATGCTAAAACCTTTTCTGGTTAATCGTAGTACAGTGACACTGGGTGCAAGCAATACCAAAACACACACTTATTAAAGAATACCAGCATATCTATAAATAAAAAAGTGGTCTACGGTTTATACCACTGATACGATCATATCTTTTTTTTTTATTTAATGAAATTTTGAGCAAATTTTAAAAACACACCGTTTCGCTCTGGCGACTTTTCAGGCGATTAGGGTTTTGCGATTCTCGTTTTTGGTTTGGGCTTTTCGCCGGCGCTGTCTACGGTGGTTCCGATGGGTGACGATGATGGTTCTCAAGGGAAGGGTTCTGGTTCTCAAGGGGTCCCGACTGTTCCGGTTGCTGATCTTGGAGGACCTAAGGGCTCTTGGGTTGGTGCGGTACAGAGTAATCAAGTTTTGAAGAAGTATGATGTTGAGATTTTGATGAAGGATGGTGTTGGTTCTGTCTTGGTTCCGGAGGAGATAACAAAGGATGTAGCACCGCTCTGGGAGGATTTCCTTATTGGAAAGTTTCTCGATGATGCTCCCCATATTGCGAAGATTCATGCCATGGTCAACAAGATCTGGGCTCTCAATGATAAGAAACAAATGATTGATGTGTTTGAGGTGCATCAACGTCGATGAAGTTTTGGGTTCCTAACCAAGCTGATCGAAATATGATTCTCAGAAGGGGGATGTAGAATCTCGCTGGCATTCCGGTGGTGGTTACAAAATGGTCACCGGTGATTGAGAAAGAAAAGGCTCCGGCGCAATCGATTCCGATGTGGGTTCATTTAAAGAATGTTCCTCTCAACATGTTCTCGTGAAAAGGTCTGAGCTTTGTTGCTAGTCCGATCGGTACGACGGTAAGACTACATCCAGAGACTGTGCAGTGTTTGGACATGGAGGTTGCGAAGATATTCGTGAAAGTTGATCTGACGAAAGACCTTCCGAAGAAGATGAACTTTAACATCCAGGGACCAGAGTTTTTGATTGAATACTCATACCCATGGCTGCCAAAAAGTGTCCTAAGTGTGAGAAGTGGGGACATTATTTTAAAGCCTGTCCAAACAATAAGGTTTCGCAGAGTGAAGCTCAGAAGGAGCAGGAGACGCTTGAAGTTCGGGGGGAAGAGAAAACAGTGGAAAATCAGAGCATAAGAGTTGAGGAAAATTCTAGTATACAGCAAGGCTCAGAAAATGATCAGGAGAGGACTGGGAAGCTGAACGAGGTGTTGGTAGAAAATGTGGAGGAGGTTTTAGCTTCAGTGACGGAGATAAAGGATGAGAGGGTGTTAGAGCAAGCAGTGTTGCTAAAGGATGCAGTGGCTATAGAGACTGGTGCTACAACTCCAGTCGAAACTGAAACAGTGGAGGAAAAAGAGTGGCTGGATTTCTCACCAGGGAAATCAAGCCGCTCTCCTTTGAGAAGTAAATAGTTAAAATTTGGTCAGGTTGCCATTCTTACCAACTCGAGATTCTCGGTGTTGAGTTTTGAAGAGGAGGGTGAAATAGTTGAAGATGGAAAGGAGGAAGTTGGAACTAAACCAGCAGATGATGATTCCTTATGAGCTAGTGTGGAAGCTAAGGAGAAGGATATTGTCATACCTCGTCAGTCTCTACCTAGAGATTCAAAGATCAAGCATAAGGTGTTAGGTGATAAGTCCGCATGATGCATGTCCTAGTGAGCTGAATAAAAGGAAATCTCGTCATCATTAATGTCTGGGTTTTTTTGGAATGTCAGAGGGTTTAATAAACATTCTAAACATATGGTGGTAAAGGATTGGGTTCAGAAGTGTGGTTTTCAGTTTGGCTGCTTGATAGAAAAAATGGTGAAGGAAACTAAAGCAAAGAAGATTCTTCAAAAAGTCTTTCCTAGCTGGTCTTCTGTCAAAAATTATGATCATCATTGTCTGGGTAGAATCTGGAATCCGAGGGTGCGAGTTACTCCGTGTTTTCAGAGTGCACAGATGATCACAGTTTCAGTTCTTTTGGAGGGTATGGTGGATGAAGTGTTTTGTTCTTTTCTCTATGGCTACAAATTGGAGGAGGATAGGAAGGAGCTTTGGAGAGATATCAATTCTCATCAAGATTCTCCTATTATTCGAAAAAAGCCTTGGACAGTTTGTGGTGATTTTAATGAGATTTTGAGTGGGGTGGAGCACTACAATTTCGACACTAATCATGATTCAACAGGTATGAGAGAATTCCAGGATGTGGCTACTTATTGTTCTCTGGTAGACATGTCCTACCAGGGTCCGAGATTCACGTGGAGCAAGAAGAGAGACAGTGATATTATTTGTAAGAAGCTTGATCGGTCCTTAATATATGAAGAATGGATGCGAATGTTCCCTCAGTCTTATAGTGTCTTCGAGGCAGGAGGGTGCTCAGATCATCAGAGGTGTAGGATCTCTATCAAACTGGATGGCATGAAGCCGAAGAAGCCATTTAAGTTTGTGAAGCCCTAGTTGACATGCCAGAGTTTCTCCCTGTAGTTGGTGATTTCGGGTCTACTACAGAGCCGCTATTCAATTCAACATCTGCTCTCTTCAGACTAGCATAGAAACTAAAGGCTCTAAAACCTCTTCTTCAGAATCTGAGTAAAGAGAAGATATGAGATATTATAAAAAAGATAAAGGAAGCTTACGTCAAGCTTTGCGAGCTTCAGACCAAGACCCTAAATGAGCCTTCACAGGCCAATATGGTGATGGAGTCTTCTGCTCTCACGAGATGGATCTTTCTGTCGAGGCTGGAGGAAAAGGTCCTCAGTCAACGAGCCAAGATTCATTGGTTAGTGATAGGAGATGGTAACAAGAAGATGTTCCATCGAGCTGCAAAGGTCCGAGAGATCAGAAACTCAATCAGAGAGATTAAGCGTGATGATGGATATATTGCGGATAACCAGGAAGATATTAAACAAGAAGCTGTGGACTACTTCAGTAAGTTCATGAGCCATACTCCTCCGGACTACACTGGAATAAGCACAAAGGAGCTAAAATATCTTCTCAACTATGATTGCTCTGAAGAGGACATGAGCATGTTCACTGGTGAGGTTTATGCGGAGACGATTAGGAAAGTTCTGTTTGGAATGGCTGCAGATAAATCCCTGGGTCCTGACGGGGTTTCCTCTGAATTCTTTCGCGCAACATGGACTATTACTGGTGGAAATTTCGTCCAGGCGGTGCAATCTTTCTTTGATAAAGGTTTTCTCCCGAAAGGGATAAACTCTACAATTTTGAATCTCATCCCCAAGAAAGATGACGCGATTTTCATGAAAGATTACAGACCTATCTCTTGTTGAAACGTAATCTACAAGGTGATATCAAAGATCTTGACAAACCGGTTGAAGAGACTGCTTCCTTCTTTCATCTCCTTGAACCAATTCGCATTTGTCAAAGATAGGCTTCTTATGGAAAATGTGTTATTGGCATCAGAATTGGTGAAGAGCTACCACAAACCCACAGTGTCAGCGAGATGTGCTGTAAAAATAGACATCTCTAAAGCCTTTGCTCCTGTTCAGTGGCCGTTCTTGCTATCGTTCCTTGAAGCCATGAGCCTACCGGAGAAGTTTATCATGTGATAAAGAAATGCATTGAGCTTGCTTCCTTTTCTGTTTAGATCAACGGAGCGCTCGCTGGATATTTCAACAGTAAGAGAGGACTGCAGCAGGGGTGTGCTCTCTCGCCTTATCTCTATGTGATTTGTTTGCAAGTCTTGTCCAAACTCTGGGATAAGGCTGCATTACAAAGCCGCATTGGTTATCATCCTTACTGCAAGGATCTAACCCTATCCCATTTATGCTTCGCTGATGATGTTCTTGTGTTCTCGGATGGGAGGAAGAGTTCTATTGAAGGTATTTTTGAGGTATTCAAGGAGTTTGCAAAGATGCCGGGTATGTGTCTCAGTCTGGAGAAGTCTACGCTCTTTCTAGCAGGTGTAAAGGAGGATGTTAGCACTGAGATTCTGGATCAGTTTTCATTCGAAGCAGGTTCACTTCCGGTTTGATATCTTGGACTACCACTACTGTTAAAGAAGATGTCTGTCACGGACTACGCGCCTTTGCTTTCGAGAATCAGAAATAAGATCAACTCTTGGATTGCAAGACACCTCTCCTTTGCGGGTCGACTGCAGTTAATTGGCTATGTCCTGTATAGTTTGACAAACTTCTGGATGTCAGCCTTCAGACTACCTAAGCAGTGTATTCAGGAAATTAACAGTCTCTGTTTAGCTTTTCTCTGGTCGGGCCCGGTGTTATCTACTCAAAAGGCTAAAATAGCTTGGTCGGATGTTTGTAAACCGAAGGAAGAAGGATGATTAGGATTGTAGTCCTTGGAGGAAGTTAATAGAGTATCTTGTTTGAAGTTGATATGGCGTATTCTCTCTACCAGAACCTCTCTCTGGGTTCAATGGATTCACAGATACCTGATCAGGAATGGGATCAGGAATGGTTCTTTTTGGAGTGTTAAGGAGGCAAGTTCTTTAGGCTCTTCGATGTGGAAAAAGCTGTTACAGCTCCGACCTTTGGCTGTGCAGCTGACTAAAATGGAAGTTAATAATGGATCGAAGACTTCGTTCTGCTTTGATCAGTGGTCTCAGCTGGGTATTTTGATCAATCTCACAGGAGAAAGAGGTTGTATTAGTCTCGGAATTCCGATAAATGCAACGGCGGAGAGAGATGTAAATATCTATCGAAGGCGCATGCATAGAAGCTCTATCTTGGTGCAAATAGAGAAGGAGATTCTGACCTTCAAAGAACATGGTCTTGGACAACAGGATGATACTTGTCTTTGGATGCGGGAAAATGGTGATTTCAAGTGGGTTTCATGACCCTCAAACATGGAACCTAAAAAGAACGCATGCTTCTCGTGTTCCATGGTTTAAAGGGATCTGGTTCAAAGAGGCTACACCAAAATATTCATTTCTCAGTTGGCTAGCTGCTCATAACAATCTGTTGGCAGGGGATAGGCTGCTCCGGTGGAATCATCAAGCAATATCTACTTGTTGGCTATGAAATGCCGCAACTGAAACAAGAGACCACTTGTTCTTTGAGTGCCCTTATTTTGAGGAAGTATGGAGAGGCACGATCAGGGGACTGGTAGGTACGGGAATCTCTGCCCAATGGCCTATTCTGTTGAATCGTTTGGTGGTAGGCTTACAAGAAAACCTCACAACCTTCTATTCCGCTACTGCTTCCAAGCAGCAGTGTACGTGATTTGGTAAGAAAGAAACACCCGCAGAGTGGGTGAGACTCCTCAGTCTGCTGCTCGCATGCTCATCTTCTTGGATAAGTAAATCCGAAACAGAATCTCTTCATTGAGAAGGAAAGCTGGAAAAACCTGTGAAAAGGACATGGAGATATGGTTTGGGAGTAGATAATCTTTTTATTTCCTTCTCTATAAACAGTCTATATGTTTACTCTTTACACAAAGGTAGCATTAGGTTGTACAAAGGTTTTTGAAGTGAATAAATTTGAAATTCTTTCAAAAAAGAAATTTTGCATTATAAGATTTTACTACCTTGTTCTTAGAGAACCTTATTAACAAGGGTCTCAAAGCTCACGTTTGACGAACCAGATGGATACTCGGTCGCTTCCTTGGCCAGCCGCTGCCACTTCCCTCCCTTCTCCTTCAACTTCTTTCCCTTTTCTCCATCCATTAACTCTTGGATAACTGCCTCAACCTCCTCTCTCTTTACATCACCGCCAATCTCCATCCCTACTCCCCACTCATCACAACAAAATTTACAGTTCGTTGGCTGCTCCGCAAAAAATGGCCAACATATCATCGGAACACCGTCACAAAGACTTTCTAACGTCGAGTTCCACCCACAATGTGTCAAGAATCCTCCTATTGCTGGGTGGTAAACGACTTTTTCTTGAGGACACCAAAACTCCGGTGGAACCGCTGCCCCCTCCCCGGCTACTAAATCCAGTCGGATCACCCACAAAAACTCTTTCCCACTACCAGCCAAACCCCAAGCGAACTCATCTAGCTGCTCCACACTCATCACTGTTATGCATCCAAAATTTACAAAAACAACACTGTTTGGAGCTTTAGTGTCGAGCCAGTCAATTTACAAAAACAACACTGTTTGGAGCTTTAGTGTCGAGCCAGTCCAAACATTTAGTTTCTTCTCTCCGCAAATTTAATCCAATTTGTCTCATATCACTATCCACATAGAATTCCTGGCTCGCTAGGAGATTGAGCGGTCCAATAGAATAAACTAGAGGTAACATAGATTTTATCGACTGTATGACGTCATGTTCCAGATCATCAAACGTGTTGAGAATGATCGCAGTGGCGCCTTTGAATCGCTCGACCTCTCGAATGGAGAAATTGAGCATTATGTCGTCACGATCAGTGGTACGGATGAAGCTAGGGAAGTCCTTTAGCCTAAAAATTCTCATTGATTGTATCCAGTCTATAACCGTCTCTAGATGATCCTTATTAGACTTATATCTTTCATCTGTCAAATTGATGATAGGAGTTTCAAGGCTCCTAATCAAATGTTGTAGAATAAAGGATGTCAAACCAGTTCTAAGTGATTCTAAATCAAAGGGAATGCAAGACCATGCTTAATCTAAGTGCTATCAATTGGTGAGATGATTTTTGAACTAGAATGATACTAAAATGCAATAAAAGACAAAACTTTCTTTTTTTATTAGATAACAGAACTCATGGGCTAAAGGAATTGACCTTGGGTGATCAAGTTTCAATCTAAAGATGTTAACTTTCAACCAATCTATCTACCTTAGACCTAGACACCATCCTAAACAAACTCTATCTCTAGCTGAATGTTCATTTACTAAGATAACTCAAGCATCAAATCTCTTTGGTTGAATGTTATCTAAGTAATCATTAATCTCAAGTCTACTAGCCATCTTAACACCTTTAACAACAAATCTCTTTGGTAAATAATGTTAAAAGCTTAGGAGAGTTGGTTCAGGCATTTCATCAAACACCTTTCAGGCATGAAATGCCTAAAGCTCAACTTTAGAGAAGCCAACTCTAGAGTTGCATTAAAAGCACTTTACTAGCAAGGAACAAGATGGATCTATACTAAACCACCTTAGATCTAGCTTAATCACCCTTAGTCTCCCTAACCCATGAATTCAAAGATGACTATTCACTACCCTTCATGATGAGCCCAAGAATCAATGGTGATTTGATGCTAATCATGATTAGTGATCAAATTAATCAAGCAAATCACAAGAGAAAATGATCAAGATCAGATCTTTC
>NC_027752.1:12024538-12026596 GCF_000695525.1 Brassica oleracea var. oleracea
CCACCAATGCCAACCTGAGGCTCTGAGTCACTTGTTGTCGAAGCCCATTCCTTGTAGTGGACGAGGTGCTTCACAAAGAATCCCACCATTCCAAAGTTCTTGTAGAAATCAGTATCGACAAAAGGCAACTGAGAAGGATGAGCATAATGCTGAATGGTTTGGTGAAGAAGTTGTAGCTCTTCATCATTAACAGCGCCTGGTTCCTTTCTTGGAAACATGGTGTGGACAATTAACCGGTGGAGGTAGCGCACTGAAGGGTGGCGAATGGAAGCATTCTTGTCACGGCTTGGCTTGCGAGTCTTCCCCGCCAACACCTTCCAAACTATTCTAGCAATGCTCTCCTTTCTAGGGGCATCATATAGGATAGGGATGGATGATTCCTCCAAATCCTGAAGACCAAGGGCTTGTCCAATCTCCTTGAAGGTCATGTTGTAAACCTTCCCGTGGATCTTGAACTTGATCTTTCCCTATCCTTTCCTCACATGTTTGGCGGTGTAAAAAGTAGCCACCAATGATGACAAGAACTGACAAGACTCATCTTCGTAGGTAGGATAGGCCATAGTGAAGAAGCTTTTCATGTTCATGTGCTCCAACATTTGCTTGATGTCGTCACCTATCTCCAACTATTCCATGGTCTTGATATCTGCAAATCAAGTTGGAGGCCACAATACACCATTCTTCAAATGCCCATATAGCCCATCTTCAGTTGGTGTCTTGGTTCTATCCCTCTCAGTGTCGAGCTTCTTCCCTTTAGACACTTTGGCTCGTTTGTGCGGGGCTTGGTCTTCTTCAGTGATGTCTTCATTCTCCTCCTCTTGGGGAAGAGCTACCCCCTTGCCCTTCGGTTCCTTTGACCTTTTGGCGTGGGCTGACCTTCTACCACCAGCATCCACATTCTCAGCAGTGGCGACTTGCTTGCCTTCTCTCTTCTTTGCAGCCAATACTTGCTGCCTAGAAGTTCCTTCCAGCGTAGATACTGAGGATAGAGACTTTCCATGTCTAGCAGTCTTTTGCCTTGCAAGCTCTTGTTTCTCAGCTTCCGTTTTATGTTGGTCCTTTCTCCCCATTTGTACCTAAAAATTTCAAACTTTAGAAAATGATAAGCAAATGGGAGAAGGAAATTTGACAATGCAAATGTGAATTCAATTCATAATGATTCAGTTATAACAAAACTATCACATTCAACACAAAATGTGATCATAAGAAAAGAGTGAGGCTTTTAAGGAAAATTTTAGCATCAAATGAGTTCTCCAATTAGTAAGCTACCTAATTAAGGTCTCAAACACCCTAACTAACTAAACCAAACCAAAATCATATGGGAATAAAGCAATTTCGAAAAATCCCCAAATCTCATGAACCCTAATTTCTCAAAGTTCAAATTCAACTCAATTTCACCATAGAATCAACAACCCAACATGATATATAAGCTTTCCCTAGTCTATTTCACAAGTATCAACCAAAAGTATGATCAAATTTCAAGTTCAAATTTCTAAGGTTCATGTGACCTACGAAATTGAACTTTAGGATACAATACCTTGTTTTGGATGAAAGGAAATGTAGGTGTGAAACAAGAAAATAGACTACAGGGGCGAAAGCTTTGATTTAGGAAGAAGAATGTATTGATTTGGTGAAGAATTGAGTGAGATATGGGTGATTTGGTGAGGGGAGTTTTGATGTTTTGTGAAAGTGAGATGAGGAATGGAAGAGAGAGACGCGGGGTAGGGTAGTTTTAGGGGTGAAACGGGTCGGGTTTAGGGTTAGAAACCATACCTGAGCGGGTTAGACCCGAGTGACGCGGGTAGAAGGAGACACCGGGACCCGCGTTGCGCTCCCCGCGCGATAATGTCTTCGATCGTGTTCGTCGTGCGAGCGGGTAGAGCAACCCGCGGGACTCCACCCCGCATCGAGCCATCGACGAAGCGACGCGGGTAAGGCAACCCGCGTGGGCTAATCCGCGTCGGAACGTCGTATCCGACCAAGCTCGTGCGAGCGGGTAGAGGAGCCCGCGTGGGATCTCCCACTACAAGAAAACAGGGGGATTCTGATGGCCGAAATCGT
>NC_027752.1:12026696-12027774 GCF_000695525.1 Brassica oleracea var. oleracea
GTGTGAGACTTATTTTTGGCCTTTTGGTCCATTTCAGATTTTAGTCCGGTGAGCAGTCCGCTGTTCAGTCGAGCTGAAGGAGACAAGCCGAGATTTCATTTAATTCCGGTTTAGTCCGGTTTAATTCTGGTTTGTGAGGTTAAACCAATTCGAGTTTTGCTTCTGTATAAATATATTTAGACCTAAAAACCTTATTTTTATCTCATTTTCTCTCGACACTTTGTCTAAACTCGCAAAAGCTTGAATCTTTTGATAATCTAATAAAGTACTTCATCTTTTATTTGTGATTCTCTTGCTCATTAACATGATTAGCTTTGATCCTTACATGGGTTTAAGGTTTTTCAGGGAGATTAATGAGTAGTGACCTTGTGATTCATGGGTTAGATAAATTAGAGTGATTAGCTGGATATTTAGGATGTTTATTGCTTGATTAAGAGCATGTTTATCCCATGGATCCTTAATGGATTTCTTAATGATTATTTAACTATATAAATGTATATTAGTGGACTTAAGAACTCTATTAAGAAATTGTGCGATTTTGTGCCTCCATTGGTAGTTTCTTAATTAAGGGTTCTTAAGAAAAAAAAATTTAAGAAAAATTTATTTATTAAATAAAACATAAATAAAAAAAACATTTTCAACATAAGATTTATAATAAAAACATAAAAAAAGATTACTAAATAAACGAGAAAATTTAGAAAGAAACATCCGAGCTGAGTTGTTGTCTTCATTACGTCCAAATTTACGCCATATATGTTCAACCAAATCAGCCTTCAGTTGTCGATGTCTTTGTTTATCACAAATAGTAGTTCGAACACCCATCATATTAGCGATATTTGAAGGCGTGTCTGTATAATACGTGAGATCCACATGTGAATTTCCGTTGTCTTCTCCTTGTTGGAACTCTGAAACATCAAAATGACGGTATCCATTTCGTTCGTCTTCTACTATCATATTATGGAGTATGATACATGCTCTAATAATCTTCCCGATTTTGGCTTTATCCCAAATACGTGCTGGATTTTTAATAATGCCAAATCGAGCTTGCAAGACTCCAAAAGCACGCTCGACATCTTTT
>NC_027752.1:12029806-12065878 GCF_000695525.1 Brassica oleracea var. oleracea
GGAATCGCGGCTTTGATGAGTACCGAGACACTCGTCGTCCGTGGTGGGTTCTTCTGCCGGAGAAGACGTGAAGCGACGGAGGAGACTTCGTCGGGACTGAGAGAAGACAGAGGAGGCACCGTAAGGACCGACACAGTCTTCGTCCTTGGTGGATTTTGATCCTTCTTCTGGCGGTGAAGACGAGAGAAGACGGAGGACGAAACAAGAGAAGAAGTTCGATCGGTGGTGGGTTTCGATCCTTCTACTGCCGGCGATGACGAGACCATACGGAGGAGACGCCGTCTGGATCGCGATAGCCGTCGTCCTTGCTGGTGGGTTTCGATCGGTTGTGGGTTTCGATCGGTTGTGGTTTCGATCGGTGGTTGTTTCGATCGGCGACGGAGAAGACGAGAAGACGAGAACCACGACGGAGGATCAGTGGTGGAGGCACGGTCGTGGGTTTGGATCTTTCGTCGGTTGGCTCCTTCTTTGTTGACGGAGAAAACGAAGAGAGATGAGAGAACGAAGTGGAAGGAGAGAAGAAAAAAAATAGAAAAAAAATACCTTTGCCTCTTGTGCTGACACGTGCCTCTAACACCTCCCTTATTACCGATCACAAAAATCCCAAAGTAAGGATCGATAATCTCCTTTTACTTTTGTTTTGATTTAATTAATTCACTTATTTGGGCTAAGGATCCCATTAAGAACTAGGGATAAACATGGTCTAACATTGTTTTATGCTTGCTAAGTGTTCTTAATGCTAGATTAGACTTGATAACTCTCATCTAGACTTTAAGTTATTTAACACTCGGAAGGTGTTTGTTAAAATGCTTGAATCAACTTAGTATTGTCTTTTACATACTTGGCCAACGGCAGTTGATGTCTGAGGTGTTTAAGTGGTTAGTAGACTTGTGATTTATGCATGCTTGAATGTGTTAGCCAACGGGAGTTGATGTTTGATGCATGACTGACATAGGGATTATTATCACGGGAGTTGATTAATCTATTTTGAATGAGATCTAGACCTATAGACTTGTTGATTGTTTTGTTTGAACATCCTAGATTGAACCTTGATCACCTTATATCAATTATCTTTGCCCATGGATCCATCCTTAGCATTTGATTGAATTCTAGCACTTATTTCTTGATTGGATTTGAGATCACCTTATTTATATTCCTAGGACATTAGCTTGTTACAAAATCATACATATTCTTGTTTGCTTAGATTAGGAAAGTTCGTGTATTCTTGGTGTTATAGATCTCTAGTTCCTTGTGGATTCGATCCTAAAATGCTACAATAACATACCATTCGATTGTGGTATTGTTGGCACATTAGGTTAATTGGTGTGTGATTAAACGCGTAATCACAAGTCAATCAGCTCTCGCATGTATTGACTTGTCTATTAACTAGATCTAATGATCTCAACTGTCGTTATTTTGATCAATAGAAAGTGTCGATCGATAATCCTATAGGGATATCGATCGATACATCTTTTGCACCGTCGATCGATTATTCAAGTGTGATATCGATCGATCCGCTCTAGTCAAGCTTTATGCGCAGGTTGAATGAAGGCTTACTAAGCTCACTAGATCAGCTCTCGCCTTGCTCATAGCAAGAAACATAGTTCAATTAGAATGTTTTCAGGATGAGAATAACTACTCAGAAATGGCTAAGCAATTCAGAACAACAGTTAAGTGTAAAAACTTCATTAGAATAGTAAATTGATATTAATAGAGTTCCAATCACAAATTATAAGTTTGGATCTTCTCTCCAATCTATCAAAATCCTAAAAACCTTTGCTGTGAAAATAGTAAAACAATGAAAGCACATTTTGCCTCTAACATGGCGACAAAGCTTATATAATTAGGGTAAAACTCGTCAGGGGTAATCTTGTAAAATGGTTAAGTCTAGGGCTTCAAGTCGGCTGTGACCAAACGGGCTTTCTGCGCGCTTCGCTGTCGATAGATACCAAGACATGCGTACCGATCGATTCTTACTCTCCAATATCGACCGATTGTCGAGCTCCATGGTCATCTCGGGTGCTTGCTCCAAATATCTTCAAAATGCTCTAAAATCATCACTGATCTCCAAAACACTCATGATCTTATAAATATAATAAATAGACTCTAAAATATAATAATTATTAATAAAAACACCTATAAACTATGGATGAAAATGGGTCAAATCCATAGTCTATCAAGAATCAACATCCAAAATATCATATTCCTATTTAGACTCGCTTTTTCAAATGAATTTGAAATTTTATCGGGTTCTTAACATTGTTATTTGAAACAAAACAAGCACCAAAATAACTAAATACAAACCAAAATAAAATTCATAAATAACCTAACGGTTACTATTACTATATTTCTGGAGCTGAAAACCAAAAACCACACCGAACCAAAACAAAACTGAAAACCAGAAAAATACAATATGGAAGCGAACCAAAACCGAATGCTCATGTGTAAAAATATTAGTAAAATATATATATGTTAATAATTTTGGCAATAAAAAAATAATTTCACGCTTTCAAGCGCGGGTACTATCCTAGTATGTTTTAAAATTCAAGTTTTTGTATTTTTTCTTAAAATTTTGATTTTCTTTTCAATTTTTTTTGTTTTTGAAATTCGAAAATATTTTTTGAAACTATGTTTAGAAAATTTAGTTTAAAATTTTTAATATTTATTTTCTATTTTTAAATTTTTTAAAACTCATGCCAAAATCTCACCCCTTAATTTTAAATCCATATTTTAGGATTAGTTAACCTTAGATGTATGAATATGTATTTATCATTCAATAAAACCATTTATGCTCATTTTTTCTTTGGAGTTATTTTGTGAAAATAAACTAAAAATGTTATCTTTAGAAATTCCTCCTTTGTATATAATACATATTAAAGTGAATTCGTTATATTTAACTTTTTATGTTTAAACCAATAGTTAATTTCAAAAAATTACTAATGAAATATGTTTAGCAACCAAATTATATTTTGTTTTTCTTTTAATTATCAGAATCTTTATATTTAAATTAGGAATATAATCCACAAGAAACTATCGCTTAACTAATAATCCATGAAAAGTTAGGAATAAAGTTATTTGCAAATTTTATCACTTAATTAATAATCACATTATCTTTTCTAACTAAATACACAGTATAAAACTTAATCACTCCGCTCACATTTTCAAACCATTAATTAGATTCTCGAAAACTATTGATAAATTTAGCAACAACACTATGTTTTATGCTGTTCTCTTTTGGGTGATGTAATTATTTGTAAATTTTATTATTTTGAAACAATATTAGTTTTCTAAATTTTATTTATAAAAATTAAGTACTGATAGCATTGTGTCTTTATTTATTATAGTAAATAAACATATGTTGTAAATGGTTCACTATATATTTTTTTCTTTTCAAAATACAATAATTCTATAATAAAATTGGATTTTCTTTCGATAATATTTGTTTTCTTTTCATGGCATATACGATTGAGTGGCTAGTTGGACTGTTTTTCTACCCATTATTCAAGATTCATTTTCCATTGTCTATGGGAAAGCCGGCCACTAGACGGACTCTAAAACGTTCGTCTATTAGTGCATAAAATAGAGCGATAAACAAAAAATAAATGAAATAATTTATTTGTATAGTAAATCTATTAAATATTTTGATTTTAAATTCTATTTTACAGTAAAAAATAGAGTGAAATTGAAAATGTTCTAATGTTTTTGTTTTATTTATCATACATTATTTTCAAATTTCTCATTTTATAACAATTTATATATTCTTTTTTCTTAGAATGGTCTTGTTTTGTAGAAAGCTGTAAATATATGTTGCGGATTTAAGACGCACATTCTAGATTTTGTAAGTTGAAAAATAATCACAGACATGTGTTTTTTAGTTACATAGCGAACGCGTCCAACTCTAGATCTTTAAAACGTGTGCTAGTTATACGGTGAACGCGTCCAATTGTATGATACATATGGTTGTGTCATTCTATTAGTGTAGGTGCCGCTGATCTAAATATACATAACAATTTCAAATTACTCAAATTACTATAGCAATGAACGCGTCCAACTGTATGATACATATGGTCTCTTAGTGTAGGTGCCGCTGATCTAAATATACATAACAATTTCAAATTACTCAAATTACTATAGCAAAATATGGTTGTGTCGTCGTTGTATCTTTTCTTTCTTGAGTGATAAGTTGCTAGCAACAATGCGAAAAATTTAAAAATAGTATCAATATTAATATTTTACCAAAAAAAAATTATGTACGAATCTTATATAATAAAGTGACACATGAAAACTTTTAATATAGAAAACGAATGTTTTATTACATATGTTTTGAAATCCATGTAACATAAGGGTTAGAAGATTTTTCACAATAAAAAATAATAATAATGGAAGATATTATGTAAGATGTCATAAAGACTGTTGGAAAATTATCTTCACTCATTTCATCCTAATCAAAGTTAAAACTTTTATCATCTTAAAATAAATCAATTTTGTCAAAATAAATAAATCAAGTAACTGTAATTTTTTTAAAAAATAACATATGCCACTTTCTCAAACTTTATACATGTATTTTACTAACAAATATATAGAAAGTGTCGTATGGCATTGCCTTAATGGCAACCTTTGTTAGAAAACGCCGTAATATGCGTTGCGATAATTATTGTTCAAGACGTAGAGAGTCAGAAAAGACTGCTACTCATGCGATATTTGAGTGTCTACTGGCCTTACAAGCATGTGTATTATCATCAACACCGTCGAGACCTCAAATCTTCCGTGTACCAAGTATTTATGCTAATATGGACTACTCTTTTTGGAGAAAGAGTAGAATTATAAAGCCAGAAAATGATAGAGATCCCTATCCTTGGATAATTTGGTATATCTGGAAAGGTAGAAATGATAAGTTGTTTAAGGCATAGACAGAGATCCATTGGAACTAATCAGGTATGCGGAGAGTGAGTGCCAAGCTTGGTACAATGCAAAAGACTCTGTACCGGTTCCTCCACAGGTACAAATTGCTGAAGAAACAAAAGCCTTAAACTTGGGTAATATTTGCATGGTGGATGGTTCATGGACCTCTACAGCTCAGTTTAGTGGTATGAGATGAATTTGGAAGAATAGCATGGGGAAGATTCAACTCATAGAGACAAGGAATTTAAGGAGGCGAGAGACATTGTTACACTCGGAACTGGAAGCGCTACAATGGGTAATGGAGAGTATGATACAACACTCGACATGTCAGATCTTTGGGACAGATTGTAATGATCTGATTGCAATGGTAGAATATCCACAAGCTTAGCCCAACTTCTCAATGGAGCTGGAAATCATTCAAACTCTTCGATTGTGTTTTTCGTACTTTAAGATCAGCTACTTCCCAAGGACGCAAAATGAGATTGCAGATTCGTTAGCTAGGAATGCACTTCTTTTCATAGACCTTTATGTTTTATTGGTTGTTCTATTCCGGACTGGCTACCCAGACCACCTCAAGTTTAAGTAACAGAATAACCGTTTGCTGCCAAAGAAAAGGTTAGAAAACGCTTGAACAATATGTTTTATTATACATGATACTTGAACAATATATTTTATTATACATGATATTGTTCCCTGGTTGGTTTTACCTAAATGTTATATAAGATAATACCTATTCTTAATCTAAAATCCATGCTACATAAAGATGAGGATATTATGTAAAATGCAATCAAAGTGTTTAAAATTATATAAATTGACATCTTAACCCAATTCAGAAAAGTAAAGAAAAACTATTGTTGTAAAAAAATAATTATACCTATTCTTCTTCTCGTTTTGACGCATGAGGTATGTTTGATCTATGTTCGCTGTATAATTCAAATCTCAGGTAATTTTAATAGGGTAAGAAAGTCTTTTCCGTTTTTCAATTATCTCACTGAGCACTCTGATTTTCTTCCTGCGGTTAAGAGAGTGTGGAATGAGACTCAAGCTATTCATCACTCACGGGAATCACTGAACAGATTTCATGCTAAGTTAAAGCTACTGAAGTATGACATGAAAATGCTTAACAAGACTCATTAAGGGGACCTGCCTAACAGAACAAAGCAAGCTTTTGAAGAGATGTGTCGATGCCAAAATTTGGCTTTTTTGGACTCGAACCCGGTAAATTTTGCAGCGGCAGCTGAGGCATCTGAAAGGTGGAACAAACTTGCCAGTATTAAATAAAAAAAATTTCTCCAGAAGTCTTGTATTAGATTGCTTGGAGCTGGGGATCATAATACAATATTTTTCCATCGAGCAGTGCAGATAAGATCTTCTCGAAACACAATTAGAAGTCTGGTTAACACGGTTGGTGAAACTCTTACTATGATCTCAGATATAAAGAGGGAAGCAGTTCAGCATTTCGGAGATTTCTTCAAGCTCAGGATCAGGATGTTGAAGTAGATTTGTATCCTATGCTGCAGGAAATACTCACCTATCGATGCCCTACCAGATTCGTAGTCCTTGTCTCTGCTGAGGAAATAAAATCAGCTTTACATGCTCTCCCGAATGATAAGGTATCAGGTCCAGATGGTTTTACCAAAGAATTTTACATTTCTGCTTGGTCTATTATTGGAAAAGAATTCATCATAGCAGTGAAATCTTTCTTCTTGTTTGGTTTCTTACCCACCGGAACTAGTACTACGATCCTTACACTGATACCAAAAATGGAGGAGGCGCAGTCTATGAATGATTATAGGCTAATAGCCTGCTGAAATTTACTATATAAGGTCATATCAAAAGTCTTTGCTCGTCTACTTAAAACCATTCTACCGGATGCAATCAAGCCAAATCAGACAGCTTTCATCAAAGGTCGGTTGTTGCTAAAAAATGTGCTCCTAGCGTTGGAACTCGTGAACGAGTACCAGAGGACCTCGAATTCCAATAGAGCCACAGTGAAGTTTGATATCTCCAAGGCTTTCGACATAGTCAAGTGATCTTTTATTACTTCTTTCCTCAAAGCCAAGGGCCTCCCCGCTCAGTTTTTACTTTGGACCAAGTCTGCATATCTATTGCATCGTTCTCTGTCAACATCAATGGTAGCTTGGAAGGCTTTTTAACTAGTGCTAGAGGTATCCGTCAACACTTCTCCCTGTCGTTTTATCTCTATGTCATATTGGATAATGTCTTGACTAAGATGTTGAATAACGCAGCGGCATCACATCAGTTCGCTTATCACCTGTAGTGTAGAGAAGTGCAGCTCGCACATCTCAGTTTTGCCGATGATATACTGGTGTTTACTGATGGTTCAGTCAGATCTTTACGTGGTTTTCTGGAAGTTATGAATCAGTTCGCCAGCATCTCAGGACTTCACATAAATGCATCTAAATCCACCATCTTTGCCGCATCACAGACTATAGACCCGCTAATACACGAAGTTGAGCGTATAGGAATCAAGGTGGGAACTTTACCGGTTAAGTATCTGGGTATGCCTTTCACCACTAAGGCCCTCACAAAGCAGGACTATGAAACTTTGATAAACAGAGTACGTAAGAGGATGCTCTTTTGGCGCAACAAGTTTTTCCTATGCTGGTCGTTTACAATTAATCAAGTTTGTTATCTATAGTATTGTAAACTTCTGAAGCCAACTTTCATTCTTCCTAAAGCTTGTCTGGATGAGATTGAAAGTATGTGCAGTGTTTTTTGTGGTTGGGCTCTCCAAATCAGACCCACACTGCATTCTTCCTAAATCAGTTTATTCGGTACGAGGTGAATGATGGCCATGCTGCCTACTTTTGGTTCGATGATTAGTGAAAAATAGAGAAGCTTATAGATATCACTGGTGTTATTAGCACTTGTTACCTTGGAGTAGCTCGCAATGTGCGGGTGAGTGATGCAGTTCTGCACTTGGATTGGAACATTCGAGGTCATAGAACCCGGCACTTCCACACCCTTTACGATCGCATTGAAAATGAGCAGGTGCCTAATGACTCTCTTGGTAGCGATGTGGTGGTCTGGAAGCATTCAAAGGATACCTATAAAACTTTTTTTCATTGGCAGGACTTGGGACCAAATCAGGGTGAAAAAGGCTACTGTATTCTGGAGTAAAAATGTTTGGTTTTCTCATACGGTTCCGCGGTTCTCTTTCATAGTATGGCTGGCAGTGAAGAATAGATTATCAATAGGTGATAGAATGATAACTTGGAGTATCCAGTAGGGGTGTGTCTTGTGTGGAGAGAGAGAGAGAGAGAGATGAGACACATGACCGTGTTTTTGTTTGCATGCCCTTACTCTTTTACGGTGTGGGACAAGCTTGCAAATCGACTGAGTGGGGATATGACCGATCCAGATTAGATGGCTACATTGCAGTTTGTGAGTGGAAATTCTCTTCATGTCATGGACAAGATTCTTCTCAAAATGGTGTTTCGGAGTAGTATCTATCATCTTTGTAGAGAGAGGAATGAGAGAAACACCAAACGGGGTTTCAGACAGCGGAACAGGTGGTTCAGATCATTGATAAGGCTATGCGAAATAGGATTACTTCTCTTCGATATAAGGCCGACCACAAGTTTGCAGGCTTGATGTGTCGGTGGTTCGAAGTTACAACTTAGCACACATGAGCTTGAAATTCATTTATTACAAGCATTGTATAGTTTTTCTTTTATAGTTCTTATAGTCTCTCATAACCTTTTGTAAATTTCTATTCTTCTTCGTTGATCAATAAATATCACATTTTATCAAAAAAAAATAATTATTATAAAGGGCAATGAATAAGATGACATATATCACACTCCCAAAGTTTTTTTTTTGTAAGAGGCATAATACTTTATTATAAAATTAAGATACATAATATTTGTTTATTATCTTATATATATATGATTATGTTAGATGTTATAAAGAGTGACATCAGCTTTAATTGGTGACCACTTAATAAATAGAATGAATAAAATAAAAGTTGAACAAAAAATTTCTTTGAAAAATAGAATTGAAAAAGAATAGTTGAATAGAAAGAAACAAATGCTTCATATCAAACTTAAAAAAGGAAAATTTTCTTCATTAGTTCATCTGTATATGAGCAAAAAAGAGGAATGTAGTGGAGCTGATGAATTACTAGTTAGACAAAAAAATTAACTTAACTGATATCAATTCTGAGAAATAATAAATTTATCATTTTTTTTCCTAAAATATGTTACTAGTTACACCCTTATTGTCTTAAGGAAATATTTTAATGTAAAATAAATAAATAAAATTAAGTGATTAAATTAGTGGTAGAATTAGATTACAAAAGGCAAAAACGAATATATTAACTGAAGGCTAGAAAAATGAAAAAAAAATAAGATGGTACATGTCAATTTAAAGTTTTTTTATCTAAAAGACATTTTATTTTATTATATAAGACCAATAAATATGAAATAAATTACTCAATTGTTGAATAAAAACAAATAGCAAAAATAAAATAAATAGATTAATTATTGATTAACAATAAATGATAAAAATAAAATAGCACATATCACCTTCTTGAAGTTTTGTAAGAAATCTTATTTTGTTGTATAAGATATATGTTATTTTAAAGCAAAGATTTTTTCAAAAAGGAAAGATACGTTATTTTACAAGTTTTTTTTGTCAACGTTTTAAAATTTAAAATGTATCCAACATTATAATAACTTTTAAAGCTTTTCTTATAGTGGTGTATCGCCTGGAAAATATATATAAAGGGAAGATAGGGAGAATCAGAGACTCCACTTTCTCTCTCTCTCTTTTTCATCCACACACTTATTGTTCATCTCACTATCACTATGGACAAGACGTCTTCATTCTCCATTCACAAAGGGAAACCGATTAGATGCAAAGCAGCATTATGTAGAAAAGCAAGAGAAGCACTGGTGATGGAAGAGATCCAAGTTGATCCACCTCAAGCTTACGAAGTACGGATTAAAATCATATGTACTTCTCTTTGTCACACTGATGTTACTTTCTGGAAGTTAGACAGTGTAAGTGTACTATTGTATCACAAAGTCAAAGCAAAATCTATTGTTCAAAAAATCGTTCCACTAATCTTTTTGAGTTTTCCAGGGGCCGCTTGCAAGGTTTCCTAGAATTCTCGGACACGAATCTGTCGGGTGAATAATTCATACAATTATTTAGTTTCAACTTCATTGAGAATGTGCTTTGCTTACTTGTTTGGGTTAATATTGCATTATTACTTAAATATATTGTTATAATTGGGTTTATAACCAGCTTGGTCGAGAGCGTTGGTGAACACGTGGATGGATTTAAACAAGGTGACGTTGTATTACCAGTGTTTCACCCTAACTGTGAAGAATGCAAAGACTGCAAATCTTCAAAGAGCAACTGGTGTGCGAGATATGCCAACGATTCTATATCAAACACGAGACGATATGGAATGGCTTCTAGGTTCAAAGATTCTACTGGAGAAGATATCCACCATTTTCTCTTTGTTTCCAGTTTCTCTGAATATACCGTGGTAGATATCGCACATCTCGTAAAAATCTCTCCTGATATCCCCGTTCAGAAAGCTGCTTTGCTCAGCTGTGGTGTCTCCACAGGTTTGTTTTCGTTCTTCTTTAGATTTTTCTGAGGTTAAAACATAAACAAAGTAGATAGTAGGGGCTGCATTGTTATTAAAAGCAAGTTAGATATTGCATATTGGCTGATTGTGGGTCACGTGGAGCAGGAGTTGGAGCAGCTTGGAAGGTGGCTAACGTGGAGGAAGGTTCCACCGTTGCAGTCTTTGGCCTCGGTGCTGTGGGACTTGCGGCTGCCGAAGGAGCTAGGCTGCGAGGGGCCGCGAAGATCATCGGTGTTGATCTCAATCCTGATAAATTCGAGTTAGGTAAAGTCGTGTTATATTTATATTTAATATTTTTGTCTATTAATTTCTGAAAGTTATTATTTTTTGGCTTTTTCTGACCCAATTGGTTTTGGTATTTATTATATATTCAATATACGGAGTATAAACTTTTAGTTGGTGTCTGGTATAACAGCAACAATGGTCCACCACCCGTCCAGGGTGTATTATTTATTTGTTGAAAAAGCCAAATGTCATTTATTTTCTGTTTCGGTATAATTTATAAGTAATATTCACTGCAATACACATATATTCAAAATTAGTTACAAACAATGGATATTTGTTAATCTGAAAATAATACAAATAATCAATTATTATTATTTTTGGACAAAACAATCAAATATTAAAAAGACAATTAAATCAATAAGGAAAAAATATGCAATTACATAGAAACATATATTTTGACATTAAAAATATTATTAAGAATGAAAAAAATAGTTAGACTAAAGTCACTAAACAATTCTTGATATAAAACAGAGATCATATATTCATCATGTCAATTACTTGAATAGGTAAGAAATTTGGTTTCACGGATTTCGTCAATCCTACTTTGTGCGGAGAAAAGAAAGTTAGCGAGGTATGTTATTCAATATCTTACACCATCTCGTTTATGATTTTTCTTGAGTTTATACCATTGAGTAGATGAAGGAGTAGTTACTAATTTATTCCCACAAAATATACCGAAAAAGGTGATTAAGGAAATGACAGGAGGAGGAGTTGACTACAGTTTCGAATGCGTTGGTTTACCTTCTATACTAAGTGAGGCTTTTATCAGCACCCGCACGGTACGCTTACACTAGATCGTACCAAATCTCAGTCGATTCAGCATCTTTTTTACAATGGTTAAGTTTTACAATTTAGAATGTCAAAATAGGGATCAGGAAAGACGGTAATGTTAGGGATGGGGAAGCATGCAGCGCCAATAAGTTTGGGTAGTTTTGATCTTTTAAGTGGTAGAACTATTTGCGGAAGCTTGTTCGGTGGTTTGAAATCTAAACTGGATATTCCAGTTCTCGTGGATCATTACCTAAAAAAGGTACTACATGACATGCATCAAACTATCTATGTGATTATATCGTAACAAACAGATGATGAGTATATTGTTTGTTTTACTTCTTATTTCCAGCCCATGTGTTCTGTTTTCATGGGATTTAATTCTTTTTGTTTGTTTGTTTGTTTGTTTACTTGTAGGAGCTTAATCTGGATAGTTTTATTACACACGAGTTGAAATTTCAGGAAATCAACAAGGCTTTCGAGTTGTTAGAGGAAGGAAAGACTCTCCGCTGCATCATATGGATGGATAACTAACAAGTTGCTAGTCAATCTTTAGAGACCAGTTAAGAAAGGAGGGGGTTATTTTTCATTGCTTCATCTAAGTGTTCTAGTTAAATGCTCCATCCAAATGATATAATTTATCTGAATATTGTTTGTTTAAAATTTTAAATCTTCATTTGGATGGAGTATCTGAAAAAAAACATTTGTTTGTTAATTTGCTTAATAGTTGTAAATCTCTATTTTCATCTAAATATTTTTAATAAGATGACTAAACTATTTTAATTTTTTATTAAAAATATATTTACATCTTTATTTTGAAAATTTGTTAATAATATAATTTTCTGATTGTAGGTAAAATATGATTATAACAGTTTTGAGAAAAAAGTAATCTTAACGAAATAATCTTTTTTTTTGTTAACGCCCCTATATAAAACATGACGAGCTCGTACGCAACTGTCTTTTTTCAACTTTAACAAAAAAATTCATTTAAAATTTTGATTTATCTTAAATATTTACAAATATCTAGAAACCCATTTTAAAACATCTTAATCATACACTCCACTAGGACTGGGCAAAAAATCCGGATCCGAAGAACCGAACCGAATCCGATCCGAAAAAGTAGTACCGAACCCGAATTGAAATTGATTAAATATCCGAACGGGTTCAAAATTTTGGTATCTAAAGAACCGAACCCGACCCGAACCGAAATATCTTGGGTACCCGAAATAGATTTATATACCTAAATATAATACTTTTTTAGATTTAATGTATATTAAAAACAACCAAAATATATAAGATATTTTTAAGTTGTCTAAAATACTTGAAAATATACATAAATAGTCAAAAGTGAATGTCTAAATTAGCTAAAATATATTCAAAACATCAAAATACTTGAAATATCTATTGATATTATATCCAAACATTCAAATCAAACCAATTTATATGTTAATTTTAGGTATTTTGACATATATTATACAAATTTATATGTAATATATTATTTTGTTTTATAGATTTTGAGAAATTTTAAGTATGTAATGAATATTAAAATTTTAAAAATAATTTAAATAGGTTATCCGAACCCGAACCGAACCCGCAAAGATCCGAACCGAACCCGAACCAAAATTTAGAGATACCCGAATAGGGCTGAAATCTTTAAACCCGAAAACCTGAAACCCGAATAGATCAGAACGGAACCCAAACCGAACCCGAACGCCCACCCCTACACTCCACTAAATATATTTTATTAGAAAATAAATGATAATAAAAACTGGAAAATCGTTTTGCATAGATATGGGAATCCAGAGCTGGTCATGAATATGGACAAGTTGGTTTAGTGCACCGAAATATCTTGGGTACCCGAAATAGATTTATATACCTAAATATAATACTTTTTTAGATTTAATGTATATTAAAAACAACCAAAATATATAAGATATTTTTAAGTTGTCTAAAATACTTGAAAATATACATAAATAGTCAAAAGTGAATGTCTAAATTAGCTAAAATATATTCAAAACATCAAAATACTTGAAATATCTATTGATATTATATCCAAACATTCAAATCAAACCAATTTATATGTTAATTTTAGGTATTACATTTGTTTGTTTGCTTAATAGTTGTAAATCTCTATTTTCATCTAAATATTTTTAATAAGATGACTAAACTATTTTAATTTTTTATTAAAAATATATTTACATCTTTATTTTGAAAATTTGTTAATAATATAATTTTCTGATTGTAGGTAAAATATGATTATAACAGTTTTGAGAAAAAAGTAATCTTAACGAAATAATCTTTTTTTTTGTTAACGCCCCTATATAAAACATGACGAGCTCGTACGCAACTGTCTTTTTTCAACTTTAACAAAAAAAATCATTTAATATTTTGATTAATCTTAAATATTTACAAATATCTAGAAACCCATTTTAAAACATCTTAATCATACACTCCACTAGGACTGGGCAAAAAATCCGGATCCGAAGAACCGAACCGAATCCGATCCGAAAAAGTAGTACCGAACCCGAATTGAAATTGATTAAATATCCGAACGGGTTCAAAATTTTGGTATCTAAAGAACCGAACCCGACCCGAACCGAAATATCTTGGGTACCCGAAATAGATTTATATACCTAAATATAATACTTTTTTAGATTTAATGTATATTAAAAACAACCAAAATATATAAGATATTTTTAAGTTGTCTAAAATACTTGAAAATATACATAAATAGTCAAAAGTGAATGTCTAAATTAGCTAAAATATATTCAAAACATCAAAATACTTGAAATATCTATTGATATTATATCCAAACATTCAAATCAAACCAATTTATATGTTAATTTTAGGTATTTTGACATATATTATACAAATTTATATGTAATATATTATTTTGTTTTATAGATTTTGAGAAATTTTAAGTATGTAATGAATATTAAAATTTTAAAAATAATTTAAATAGGTTATCCGAACCCGAACCGAACCCGCAAAGATCCGAACCGAACCCGAACCAAAATTTAGAGATACCCGAATAGGGCTGAAATCTTTAAACCCGAAAACCTGAAACCCGAATAGATCAGAACGGAACCCAAACCGAACCCGAACGCCCACCCCTACACTCCACTAAATAAATTTTATTAGAAAATAAATGATAATAAAAACTGGAAAATCGTTTTGCATAGATATGGGAATCCAGAGCTGGTCATGAATATGGACAAGTTGGTTTAGTGCTTCTAGAATTCTACAACGTAAACTACATAAAAAGATTGTAAGAATCTTTTTTTTTTTTTTTAATCGTCTATAACGTTCAAAATTTCATGAGCATTGGATTGGTTTTTCCCTCTCATTTCAAGTTCATCATTCACCAAATGGACACATATATCAGCAATTTCCATCCACGAAGCATTGGTGACAGACTGACAGTGACAGGGTACCGCTATGCATTTGCTGAACTGATCTTCAGTGTTTTCTTTTCCTATCCAAAATTATTTATTTAATCACAGAACTAAGTTCCTCAAATAAATTGTGTATATTGGGCCTAAAGCTGATTTAGAAAATCTAAGGCCCACTTAAGTTTGGAAACAAAACACAGTCGTTTCGTGCTGTTCGAAAAAATAGCCAGATAGGTCCAGAGACAGCTTAAACCTACCGAACCATTTGCTCCCAGTGTTGGTTTATCCATCTCCGTCTCTCCGTTCCTCGTCGATCAACTCCACCTGAAGAATCTCCGAGTTTCTATTGAACGACACACTTCAATGGCGGAATCTGTTTCTTCTCAAACTCCGTCGCTCTCGGAGGTATTCTTCTCTTGCCGAAGCTCAGTTTTTCAATTCTTCTTCGTTCGATCTACTGGAGAATCAGCTGATTCTCGTGTATTCTCGTAGATCTGATTAAATTCGAGAAGGAGCGGAAATTAGATATCTTTCTCTCTATTCATCATTACATAAAAAGTGTTTTTCAGTTTTCCGACCAAAAACAGATTGGATTTTGAACAGTTCAACAAGATTGGATATTTTTTTTTTTTAATGTTCTGTAAGAAAATAAAACATTTTGCAGAATACATTGAACTACGTTTGGGGGAGAATGAGACATTCTTTTAAAGCCATGCTTTGAAATCTAGATTTGTGGGAGTGGTCTTGTTAAGTCATATTCATCAATTTGTAACAATTCCATATTTTACAGCAATATCATTTGGAGAAAGAAGTGAAGCCTGTTGAAGTGGCACCAGAGATTACTACTACTACTCAAGAGGTTGAAGCCAAGGAAGAATCTCCTGCCGAGGAAGCAGTTGAAGACAAGTCTAAATCTCCTGAAGTGACTTCTGAAGAGGCTCCTGCCGCGACTGAAGAAGCTCCTGCTAATGAGGAAAACACTAGTGAAGAAGTTGCCGAGGAGACTCCCGATGAGATCAAGGTAATATTGTCATACCCATCCACCAACAAATAGAGACTAACTTTGATGAGCTTGCTCTTGATGAATTGATTTGGCTCATGTGGTGTGTGTTTTTTCTTCTTCTTTTCAGCTTGAGACAGCGCCTGCTGATTTCCGTTTCCCGACAACAAACCAAACTAGGCATTGTTTCACGCGTTACATTGAATATCACAGGTGTGATAAAATAAATGTTCTTCTCTAATTTTCCTCTTTTCCCCAAAGTTGTGATCCCTCTCCCCTTTATGTCTTTTGATTTTAACCAAATTTCCAGATGTGTAGCTGCCAAGGGTGACGAAGCTCCCGAGTGCGATAAGTTTTCAAAGTTTTATCGATCTCTTTGCCCCGGCGAATGGGTATATACTTAACTTCCTTCAGTGCTTCTAGTCTTTTTGTAGATGATGATGATAATTTAAAGATGACCTTTAGTGCTTCCTGATACATCAAATCTATCTTTCTTGTGTTTGTTGCAGGTTGATAGGTGGAACGAGCAAAGAGAGAATGGAACTTTCCCTGGTCCTCTTTAAGACACTCTCCTGCCTGAAGAAGAATCTTCTTTTGATGTTACCTTCATGATGTCAGAGCTCGAGTTTTAATAAGATTTTACAACAACCCGCATGTCTGGTTCCTCATCATAAAATGTGAGAGTTTAACAATTATAATCTCAACTTTTCTCTGTGTTCAACTTAATTTTTTTGAGGATCATCCGATTCTGATATGCCGTTCTTCCTGATTATATTATTTTCCATGGAAAAACTTTAGACATTTTATGGATGGTGAATGATATTTCAAGATATAAGAAAATGGTATATCATTCATCACCAAAACTGATTACATCATCAGAAGTTGTGGTTTTCACTATAAATGATGAATGTTTATATATAATTAATTAACTTTGTCGTGTGTCCCCAATGCCAAGAAGTGGTAGCAGATCCAACAAGCCTTTGTTAAATCCATATCTCATGCAACCATCAGCTCCCTCTACTTGGGTCTCTCTGACAGAGACAGTCTGGTAATGGATTTTCATAGAAAGATTCCTCAGAACGATGTCTCTCCAAACCCTTTGTTCCTGAAGCAGGTCCTTTTCTCCTCCTCGGTGATCCTTGTCTGTATTATTACCACAGCTACTATGTCTCGCTACTATGTGGAGATAAGTAGTATTGAATTAAAACACTTGATTATTGCTTACCGAGTTTTGTGAATCTCTATGATTCTTTCATACACTTTCCTGTTATCTTTCTCAGTTCCTCTTCCAATTCTGTCTATCAACCTCACAATGGCTTTCCTGAATCACAAATACAAACAAAATGTAAGTAACTAAAGATTGCATGACTTAACAAAATAAAAAAACACATCTGTCACCTGTCCGGAGATATTGTTTTCCGGTGACCAAGATACCGGCGATGCCCTTCAACAGCCCTCGCCATGTTTCCGCTATAAGATGGAATAAAAACATCGCTTTCGACGGAAACAATGTAGTCCAGTGCAGCCATTTGAGTTGAGTGGTTCATAAAAGGCTTAAGCTCTACTTTTGTTGCCAACTTTTCCTTCAGTATCACAAAGATGGTCAGTCTACATTCAGTCTCATTGGTAATAATAAATTAACATCCTGAAACTATGTAGTAGTACCTTACTCATTAACATGGTGAAACGAGAGCCAAGACTAGCTAACCGAGACTCACCACCGTAAATCTCACCAGCAGCTATATATATAGGTGTGTTTGGTGCATATCCTAAAGCTGTTAGTAAAATTCCAACTTCTTTTGGAGTCAATGGACAATTCCCTTTGAGTCTTTGTACTTTTCCATCAATGTCTTTAACTTTCCAATACGCTGTGTTCTTCCTAAACACTCAATCTTCTTATTTGAAAAAATTACACAAACAAGTAATGTTTTCTTGTTTCTTTTTGGTTACCTTATCTTCCTTAGCTCAGCACCTTCAGAAGCAGATAAACCATGGTTGCAGCCGCTAAAAGCTAGCATGTCTTTCTCGTATCTCAAATGCAACGCAATGTATAGACCATAAGATGTCATCCTATCGACTAAAATCTGCAACAAAACTTAAGTATTAGAGAGAAGAATGTATTTACATTATATGAGATGGTTATAGGAAACTAATAGTTTTACTTGACCCATTGATCTGATTTTAGTAGAGAAGCGTAGAGCCTCATAACAAGCACGGCAACGTAGCTTTTGAATATCTGGGGGTAGACCGTTGTTTACTAGACGAGAATCGGATTTGGCAGCTCGGATCACCTTGTATTCATCCCACATGGTAGCTATCTCATTTTGGTAATATCTCAATCCTGAGTAGCTTTTGAAATGCTTAACCACTTTTGTGAGTCCATCAATACCTTTTGGTAGCTTCTTAATGACACTAATATCTTTAGATAAGGTACTAATGAAGTGATCTTCATCAAATACCTCCGAGAATTTACTGGATCAATACAAAATGAGAAACATTAAAAAAAACACGTTAAACAAGTTCAAGAGATGCTAAAAAAGAAAGAAAAAATGGGAACATGGGGTTAACCTAGTATCCTGCCAGAAAGATCGTTTATCGAGCTCCGGGACTACAAGTGTGGCATTTATAATACGAGCTATAGCTACCATGTCACATATCTGTAAAGTTTGTCACATAGCTATAAGTATTTTAATAGTTGTGAGTTCAGATCGTAACACAAAAAGTAATACTATACACACTTAATTACCCCAGCACGCATCTGGTTAAGACCGCCATTCGTGTGAACAAGAAGATAACCTCTAGACTCCAACGGAGCTGGGGAAACAAATAACCAGAGAGTACGTAATTTTTTTTATTTATGAGTCAGTTTTGGTTACATAAAAAACCAAACCAGACGGATATGTGTTTCTTACATATGTAATTAGGATTGGGATTGACACAAGGGACGAAGTTGCGGTTAGGTGGATGTTTCCAAAGCTTGTCATAATCTGGTATCCCGCTTGTAGTGTTCAACTGTCAAATCTAATGGAGTCAGAAACACGAAAGAGGACATGATCTAGTGTGCTAAGTTAATATGCACTCTTAAAACTCGCTCTTAAGCATAGCAGATCAGTGTCTATCTATAAACATAGATTTCTATTTTTTTTTTTTTTGAATTATACATGGGTATACTGGTCCCACAGAAGTGGTCCAGACTAGTCACATTTTGCCACGTGTCGGTCCTATGTATGTCCCTGGCGATGCCGAAGTGTTAATTCTCCAGTGGTCGGAGACTCAAACACTGGTGGTTTCACCGTATTGGGTTTTTGCCCTCAAATTAATCACCACCAGGCCACAAGTCATGGTTATAGACTTCTAGTTTCAAACAACAAACAAGCCGATCATAAAGATATCATGTTTAATTTTCCCAGTTAAACAATATATTTACTTATAAGCAACTAATATATTAGGCCGCACATAAGTTGTACCTTGGCGAAGGAAGGGCTTGTCAAGAAATGAGGTTGAGATAGCTCATGTGTATTATTGATGTGTTCAGATGTTAATCTCTGATTCTGAATCTCATTCTCCTGAAATTCGACAAGAGTCAGCCAGACATTTAAACGAAACCACATTGATAGCCAACGTTCAAAGCTTTACTTCAGTCGTTTCCCGACGAGATAGGTTCATAGTCGAGCTCGGTTCTGTAATGGAGTTTTCGTAACTGATGTGTCCTCGCTGCTGAACAAAGAATCAAATCCGGAAAACAAGTTAAGATTGAACACTATTCTTGCCTCGAAACAAAACCGATCAATCTTTCTTCCTTTAAAAAATATCCGTGAGAGAATAGAGATAGGTTACGGACACGAGTGGTGTATTTGCTAAGATGTAGCCTAGGGAGTCTGTTGAGAGGAGCTACGTAGATGTGTACAGTGAGAAAGCCAAGTAATGCTATTATACATATGGCACATGTTAATAGTCTGCGTATCACCACCACCACAAGCGTCTTCTTCCGTCGTCGCATTTCTCTGAGAACGATCTAAACGAAAACATTCAAGAAATAACGATTCAGAATAACCGGATCTTGATCTTATTTTTCTTCCTTTGATGGTGAGTGAATGAGGTTTCTATAACGGGAGTATATGTGTTTTGCCAAAAGAGGAAAGTATTCAAATGCATTTATGGGATCTTTCTTTCGATATTTGATTGGGTCTTGTATCCTATTTTTAAAGATGTGATAAGAAGACAAAAGGGTAAGAGAAGGGTCACGTGACATTTGACCTGATCTACAGAGAGAGATATAAGAGGTGTCTCAATGGTGAGGAGGAGACCATTTCTATATTTGTAAAAGGACAGTGAACTTTAAATAAAAACTTATTACACGTAACCGTTGCATAAAATATCATGTAGAGGAAGGAGGACAAGAATATATTCTTTTATATTGATTATTATTAGTGTATATAAATATATAACTAAACAAACCACTTAGACGAAAAATTGTCTATTCGACATATAAGTTTTACTTTTCAATGCCCAGTGACTGGTGACTATATATCTTCCATGTTCCGTCTTGGGTATACCACAGTGGCTATGAGAACCAAAACTGCAACCACCACCATTACCGTAAGAAATGCTATCAAGCTTCGCATGTGCCTACAAAGAAATTGCCAATGCTGAATGTCAGTAACGTAACAACATATATGTATTGAACCGGCTTGAGCAAACTTCTCTCTCTAAATAGGAAACCGTAGTTAGATATCCGGTACTGTTATTTACATGAACAAAAATGTAGGCAGGGAGCTCTCAAGCTCAGACAGCTGCTGATCGACGACGATGTAGAAGATGTAGGAACCTTAAAAAATTTTAAGATGTAGGAACCTTATTTTACTATTATAGGACAACTGATATTGATATTTGTAAAGAATAATAAGAACATAAATTAAAATTATAATACCGAAATATAAAAATAAAGAAGAATTGCAGAGTCGAGATGGTTAATCTCTTTCCTTAAATCTTTAAACGCTCCGTAGTGTGACAGTTTCATAGCGCACAGATTCCCAGAATACAACTGCAACATTGTTTTTGTTTACCATCACCGAAAAACAGAATCTATCGAACCTAATTTTGTGTTGTACTCTCAGATTTAAAAAAAAAAAAAAATACTAACACAACTATTCTGAGCCGAGAATTTTTTTCTTCTCTTATTCGTATGAATGAGAATACTCTATGCAATCGAAGAAGTGGCTTTTATAACACATATCAAAAGCAAGCAAGAAAAAACGTTTTCCATTGACCATACAATAAAGCACAATTGATTATTGCATTGAATTTGAATTCATTGTGGACAAAGTTAAAAAACGTCTTTTGTTATCAATGATGAAGATATTTGTGATTTTATTTAAATTATTATACAAATAAATTAATCAAATCAATTTGAATTTAGTCCAAAACAATATGGATATTAGACTAATAGTCTATTTACTAAATTGCAAATTCATTTCCATTTTGGATATATCTTTCGTCATTATACCATAGTATGTTCACAAGGTTTTTAACCAAGTTATTACTTCTCCATATATAAGCAAGAGGACTATCACCTCATATTTTTATGTGGGACATTTACTAGTTTTAAACATAGTTAATTTGTCAAGTTTTACAAGCTTTCCAAGTCAATGACTTTGAACAAACATTTCTCATTCAATCAAACTTCTTTTTTTGACATATGATACACTATCACATAGTGTTCATAGCAAGAAATCCAATGATTTCAATCTCTGGTCATTCCGACAACTACATAGCCCATGAAAATCCACTGGAATATTGACTAAAGCCATTTTCCCAAAAAAAAGTTCCAACAATCCCCCACATAAATTGAAAATGACTCTAGACACTAGACAACTCGACAGACTTGACTTCGTAGACAAGAATCGACTAAGGACTTTTGAGAGTGCAAACGAAAAAGCGAAAAAGCAAAAATATAGTTTTGGAAAAATCCAAAGCGTAGGAACCTTATTTCACTACCATAGGACAACTGATATTTGTAAAGAATAATAAGAACATAAATTAAAATTACAATACCAAAATATAAGAATAAAGAAGAATTGCAGAGTCGAGATGGTTAATATCTTTCCTTAAATCATTAAACGCCCCGTAGTGTGACGATTTCATAGCGCTCAGATTTTCCAGGATACAACTGCAGCATTGTTTCTGTTTACCATCACCGAAAAACAGAATCTATCGAACCTAATTTTGTGTTGTACTCTCAGACTCAAATAAAAAAAAATACCAGCATAACTATTCTGAGTGAGGAAATCTTTTGTTTCTGTGTTGTTCATATATCTTTTCTATAATGCTAGCAAGGCTTTTTTTATAAAAATAGTGAGAAGCACAAGTTTCATTTTTCAACACAAAAATGAAACCTCCATGGTGCACTAATGAAGTCTTTAATTCTTGTCAATTATTATGTGAATTTATTCCACATTTTGACCAATAAATTAAAGAGTAAAAATTATTATTGTTTGACCAATTCAAACTAAATAATATATTTTAAAATGGATTTCTTTTTTATATTTTATCAATATACAAGATCAACATATATTTGGTTTATAAGATTAAGTTAATGAACATGAAGTCCAACTAACAAATCAAAAAACCCAAATCCAAGTTCAAATATCCAATGTGTGTATTTACTACTTTATACAAGTTTCTCAAATCACACACATTAGATATTCATTTCCCATTCAAATAAAACTTCATTTTTGACATATGAATACACTATTCATAATGTTCAAAAAATAGTTCCAACAATCCCCTACATGAATAGAAATGACTTTAGACAGTATATGACTCGATAGACTTGACCTCCTAGACAAGACTCGACAAGACTCAACTAAGGGCTTTTGAGAGTACAAACGAAAAATTCATTGCATGATGAGTTGGTAGCAATTTTTCAGCCTTGAACCAATTATTGTTAATAGCTATCGGATTTACTCGGCCAGGAGGTGGCCATGATGTCTTGAACCTCCCGGGCTTTGGTGTAAACCTAGACAATAGCTATAACACAGCTTCATTCTCTCACAGAACTAGGTTTTCTATTGTGTTCATTTTGGTCGTAAACAATCCTGGTTAATCATGAGTGAACTTAGATAATATAGCATTTCCTTCATTCTCCTAGAAACGGTCCCATTTCACACTCACAAGGTGATTTGCCATTAGCTTTGTTTAGAGGGATATCATGTACTACTCTATTCATATCTCAAATCTATGGACACAAATCATTAAAAGCAAATGCTTATCTTCTATTCCTTACATGTAGCACTGCTTGATCATCATAGGAACTGGTTATAGACCGAAGTCTTACAGTGCTTTGGGCAGATTTAGTTTGACTTAGTTGTCTCCTTAAACCTATTTCTTGTGATCTCCAGTCAGTTAGGTAGAGTTACCGTTAAACCTCATCTTAATTCACAGGCTACCCATTCCTTTAGATGATATAACAACTTGATCTCATGACACACCTTTAATATAAGAATCCTAGGTTGTCATCACAGTGAACATAATCTCTTGAGATTAGTCGAGATAAATTGTCTAATGATTTTTGTCATCTTTATACAATTAACCATTATACACAAAACTCAGTGTATGACACTAGTTTTTTTTTTTTTTGAAAAAATCATATTGTCATAACTATCACTAAGTTCATTTGGCCTCTTGCCGACAACTTTATATGTAAGCAAAGCTTCCCCCACATTTATTGAGATAATTCAAAAATATTTATATTTGCATTTAATATCTTTTAAGAGTTTATAAAAATTGATCTACAACTCCTTTAGAAGTAAATGAATAAAAAGCATTTTCAAAAAATGTATTTCATATTCTTAGAAATTCACATTTTACATACAACTATTTTCATAGTTCTTTCAAGTTGATTTTTATAAATCCAATTTATATGCTTTGAAATTTTCCAAATACATATCTTGCTTTTTTAGCAAATATACCTATAATTACAAGATATTATTTGTACTATCAAAACCACCATTTTATATGGTTATTCTCAACCATATTGACTTTATAAACTACAATACACATGTCAGATTTAGTCAAATTGGTCTGAAAAATTTATTTGATTTTCTATGGTAAATCTTTTTACAACTTGCATTTAAGCATTGACGAAATATAAATATTTTGATCAACATCAACAAATATTTTATTTATTATAGTAAATGATTTATATGTCGCAGATCTCTCCCAAACTTAATTTGGGACGTCAGCTCACAATCATTTTCTTCCTTACAACTTGATCTCTCAAAGATCAAAAATGTTTTTTTATATAACTATGGTATAACCATACTTAAAACTTGAATTTCTTTTTATTTCCTAGTTGGTCACAAATGTACTTAATAATTAAATTAAATTACACCTTAAGGAGAAAATCTGTAACAATGAAACAGAAAACGTTATTCAATCTTGATAATTAAATCAAACAAGTCAAAGCATTAACACACACTGTGACTAGTAACGTTTTCTTTTAAACATCTTTATGAGGCAGTAAATTAAAAAAAAATGTATGCATTTTTCTTCTTCCAGAAAACTGTTAAGAGTTAAAAACAATGGAAACCAAACCAGCGCTTTGAACATGTCGAACCAAATCAAAATTAAACCAACAGTTTTTTTTTTCATTCTATTAAAAACTGCAATAAATTAACTAAACAAACCCTGCATTCTTTTTTTACCAGTTTGATTGTTAAAATGATGAACACCTGCTCAACAAAAGAAACAATTGACTGAAAAAATCTAATAATAAATAAACGATAATTCTGATAAAAAAATGATTTCCATCATCTTGCATTTCTCGGTTCCAAGAATAATCTAATTCTTGGTTTCATAAACTGTTCTCAGAAAAAAAAAACTTTTAACAAATATCATTATTGTTAGTGCAAAGCAAAAAAATATTTAAAAATTTAAGAGCGTAAGAACCTTATTTCACTACCATAGGACGACTGATATTTGTAAAGAATAATAAGAACATAAATTAAAATTACAATACCGAAATATAAGAATAAAGAAGAATTGCGGAGTCAAGATGGTTAATATATTTCCTTAAATCTTTAAATGTCCCGTAGTGTGACGGTTTCATAGCGCTCAGATTCTTATGATACAACTGCAGCATTGTTTATGTTTACCATCACCAAAATAAGAATCTATCGAACATAATTTTGTGTTGTACTCTCAGATTCAAATAAAAAAATACCAGCATAACTATTCTGAGTGAGAGAGTCTTTGTTTATGTGTTGTTCGTATATCTTTTCTATAATGCTAGCAAGGTTTTTTATAGAAAAATAATGAGAAGTACAAATTTCATTTTTCAACACAAAAATGAAACCTCCATAGTGCACTAATGGAGTCTTTAATTCTTGTCAATTATTCTATGAATTTATTCCACATTTTGACCAATAAATTAAAGAGTAAAAATTATTATTGTTTGGCCAATTCAAACTAAATAAAATATTTTAAAATGAATTTCTTTTTTATATTTTATCAATATAAAAGATCAACATATATTTGGTTTATAAGATTAAGTTAATGAACATGAAATCCAACTAACAAATAAAAAAACTCAAATCCAAGTTCAAATATCCAATGTGTGTATTTGCTACTTTATACAAGTTTCTCAAATCACACACATTAGACTTCTATTTTTCATTCAAATAAAACTTCATTTTTGACATATGAATACACTATTCATAATGTTCAAAAAATTAGTTCCAACAAAAGAGTCATAAAAGTCCTGGTACTACTAGGGACATTGTAATTAAACTCTCTGGTCAATGTCTTTGCATAACATAATGCATTTTCACTAAACCAGGATAACAAGACGACATCTTAACATTGTACCCAGCTTCATTCCCTGGCTAGTAGCTTCATTGCAATATTCTTTGGCACGGAAGAGAAAATTACCTCACCGTCCTGATCCCACCAGGGCCACCACGCAATAATGTAGTTAAAATATGATTGAGCGCTACGTTCACTTAATATTTTCATATTTCTTCAAAATGAAACTGCTAAACTATTATATTAATATATTAATATATTAATATAATCATTTTCGTAATTGTATATTCGTGTTATAGGTCTGGAAATATAGCATATGTGTTCGTTTATTGGTATAGAATTGTCAAATTACATTAAAACACACTCCCAATCGTTAAGTTATCAATCCAAGTTTTAGGTATCAAATGTTGGAAATTAACAGAAAAAGTAATATATGTATATAGGAATAGTTTTCTTAACTTCACTGAAATAGAGCATAAAAAGAACATTATATTTATACCAAAGAAAATTAGATGATGAAAATGAGATATTATTAGTGTGTATAGTTTGATTTAATACGGTTAAGTGATTGTACCCAGTATAACTATAAACATGTACTAACACTATAAAGTGTGACGGTCTGTAACAGAATCAATAACAAAAAATACATTTCCATTTTGATCTTTTTTCTTAGAGCTCTCAGCTCTACTAACATGTTATCAGAGCAGTGAGACTCGAAATCTCACTCAATTCACTCAATTCAGTTCCTCGCTTCATTTTTGACTATCCACTATGCAAGAAGTGCATCCCAATACACTGCTAGTAGCCTGCAATACAGCTATAAATCTCAGAGTGGAGGAAGAATATGCCATACCAGGTAATGCAGTGATTGTTGCTCCGGAGGATGATGATGCAAGTGGGTTTACAAAGTGAAGTTGAATGCAGATGGAACTTTGGAATGGTATAAAGAGCAATTAATGGCGAAAGGTTACACGCAGCAAGTTGACTTCGTTGATACTTTCTCTCATGTTTCTAAGATGACCATAATAATTATATTATCAATGGCAGCTGCAAAGAATTGAAGTCTCACTTAACTTGAGATTTCGAATGCGTTTCTCATTGACGATCGTCAAGAGAAAATTTATATGACACTTTCTCCGGGTTACACACCAAAAGAAGGGGAAACATTGCCTCCAAATGCAGTCTTCATACTAAAGAAATCTCTTTATGGCTTAAAGCAGGCTTCAAAGCTATGGTTTCTAAAGTTCAGTTCTACTCTTCTATCAATAGGATTTACCTAGTCTCATATTGATCACACTCTTTTTATCAAGAAATTTAATAGGAAGTACATAGTTGTTCTAGTCTACGTTGATGACATTATCATTCCGAGTAGTGATGATAATGAAGTCGATCAAATTAAAGACAACGTTTGAGAGGTGTTCAAGCTAAGAGACCTTGGTCCTCTAAAATTCTTCCTTGGTTTGGAGATTGCACATTCTCGCAAAGGAATATATATCTATTAACGCAAATATGTTCTTGAGTTGCTAGAAGAAATAAGAAAAATGGCTTGTAAGCCATCATCTATACCAATGGATCTGAGTGTTAAAATCTTCTATGATCCAAAACAACCTCTTATTGATGATCCAAGTGTTTATCTAAGACTGGTTGGACGACTAATGTACCTCACAATTACACGTCTGGATATTCTCTGTGAACAAGCTTTGTCAGTTTGCTGCGAATCCACATAGTATTCATCTTCAAGCTGCATACAAAGTGCTTCACTACCTTAAAGGAACTATTGATCTTCGTCTATTCTATTATGCAAACTCTGATCTGATTCTCAAAACATACACTGATGAAGATTGGAGATCTTGCTTAGATACAAGACGTTCTACATCCGGCTTCTGTATGTTTTTTGGTTCAGCTCTCATCTCATGGAAATCTAAGAAGCAAGACGTTGTCTCTCATTCCTCAGCTGAATCAGAGTATAGAGCAATGTTTGTTGCGGTTAAAGGGGTCATATGGATAGTGAATCTTCTTGGAGAATTACGTTCACCACAACCTAAAGTTTTTGTTTTCTTAGCGGCTATATACATTGGTAACAATTTAGTTTTTCATGAAAGAACAAAACATGTTGAATTGGATTGTCATCAAGTTCGAGGATTTTGAGTGGTTTGATCAAGACTCTACACGTTGGGACAGCTACTCAAGTGGCTGATGTCTTAACCAAACCTCTCTTTCTTTCTCAGTTTAATGCACTCGTAGGCAAAATGTCTTTACATTCCATTTACTCGCCATCTTGAAGAGAAATATTAGTGTGTATAGTTGGTTTAATACGGTTAAGTGATTGTACTCGGTATAACTCTAAACGGGTACTAACACTAAAGTGTAACGGCCTGTAACAGAATCAATAACATAAAATACATTCCCATTTCGATTTTCTTCTCCGAGCTCTCAGCTCTGCTAACAGATATCAACAAAATAAATTGTGTACTACAGAATAGTCAATAGGATATCTGTTCGTTTTGAGATCGTACGGAAAGAATAGTCGTGACGTCACATGGGAGATAGGAAGAAAGAGAAGAGAGAATGTTCGTGGAAAACGGCTGGGTAGATATCCATCACTACTTCTCAGACATGAACTGACCACTTCGGTTGTACATCTTCTGTTTGTACAACCCACCCACTCATTTCCTCCCAACTCTCTCTTTTAACATTTAGCCACCTACTCCACGTTCTCTTGTTTTCTTATAGTATTATTTTGAACATTATCATTAACTAGTGATTAGTGATTACACGTACTCGTCTTAATTACTACACCTCATAGTCAATGTAACAAGCAAGTTTTCATGGCAGATCTCGTGAGCTGTGATTAAAGCTTTTAAGAGTCCCAAGGTTACTTTACACATACAGTACTGGATTTCTTGAAATTACCAAATAGCCGTTTTATAATGTACTGTAGATTTGCAAATGATTTACTAGTTTTACAAATATTAAAAGTTTACATTGTTTGGCTAATATTTTTACTGAATGCGTTTTTCTGAAGATATTTTGATTGGATTACTATCTCTTATATATTAACTGAAAAACATTACAACATTGTTTTGTAGCCACGTGTCACCACGAGAATGAAATTCAGAATTTTTAGAGAAATAAATTGATTCATCTTAACTTATATTATATTTTTTATTAAATTAACTATTAAATTGATAAATAGTGTACAAAAAAATATTTTCGCACTTTCCTTAAATAAAAACTACAAAATTACCTAATATAATTAACTATAATTAACGTATATATGACAATCAATGATTATGAATAATAAATATTTGACAATGATTTTTGTATCTTAGCTCTTTTTTGTTTAATTTTATATTATTAAAATATATTAAACAACCACATTAATCATATAATAAAAAAAATTCTTATATGTTATATTTTAAAATTTTAAAACGACTATAAATTACTAAAAACATTAAATGTCTCGTACTAAAATTTTGTGATTAATGGTTTAACTTTTTTTGGTAATTAGAAGATATAAATGATCATAAATCGTATGAATATGAAGTTTTATTTACTTGACATTCATATTATATATTAATATAGTTTAAAATTAAACTATATAGCACAGAAAATACTTAAATATGATAATTTCTAAATTTGTATTGAAAAAATATTGAAACCTTAATATTTTAATTTTGAAATTTGCATTAAAAAAATCGCATATTTGAAATTTTGTGTTTATCATATGAGTATGAATTCTTAATAATAAATATTTATATTAAAGTATACTATATATCTATGTCCATGTCATTGAAATTTAGTTATATACCATATAAAATAAATAAAATGATTGTTTTGATTTATTTACCAAAACAAATATCGTAAATAAACAAGATGTATTGTTTTGATTTATGTTTTTACTCTAATTTAATTATATACATAATACGTAAATGAATACAAATAAATAATAATAAATAAAAATTATTTTTATATACTTCCTCCGTTTCTTTTAAATATGATGTTTTCGAATTTATATTTTGTTTTGTTTTACTAGTAGTTTACAGAAATCTAGGAAACAAATAATAAAGAATGACATTTTTTACCCTTTGACTTGGATCTGTCGTAATGATAAAATGGAGCAAAACAATAAATACACAAGGTTAGAATTGGTTTTGTGTTAGTCTCCTAAATATGCGTAAAAATTTCTTAAGCGTCACTTAGATTAGGACAGAGGGAGTATAACATTAAATCTGCGCAATTGAGCGATCTTAGTGGGGTTATTGGTTGTGGTATTTGCTTGGATTTAGATTTTTTTTTAGATTTGAAAATCTTTGATAAATTCATTGATTTTAAAATCAAAATAACTGGATTTCACAAGAATTCAGATGGATGTCAAAATCAAATAAGTAGATTATTATAAATCAGCCATATGAATTTAAAAGAGTTGTGACATGCTCGTGAAATATTTTTCTTCTTAAAAAGAAATACTTTGATACAGGTACTTCAACAGGAGTACTGCCTAAAAGATTCGAAAGAAAACCATTTTGCTTCATTTCTATCAACTGCCGCATAAAATCTGACTTTTCCAATGATCTCGCAGCATGATACATTTGAAAAGGATCTGAAACCGAAACATCTCGTGGACTAACAACATATTCAGTAACCTCCCTAGTTTTCAAGACGCTGCTATTGTTTGAGATGGCATCAACGTGTACTCCTCGTGTCTCACAGTTTCTAACATCTTTTACAATATGATTCTCAGGCAAATATATATATTCAAGAACTAGCAATCAATCTATCATCATTTTTAGAAACGGAGCTGGGCTTAGTAATCCAGAAAACAGTTTCGTCTATGTGAAGAGATTTATTGGTTGGAGTCAAAGCAGGTTTTCTATAGATTTGTCAAGTATGAAGACAAGTACGTCAAGCTTGAGTATCCTCCAATTAACTAACAATTTGCCGCTGAGGCATCGCTAAGAAAAAGCTAACCCTTACCTTAAGTCAACACGTTCTTGTATGAATTCCATTGAGAATTAACTCAGAGAGAGATGCAAATTTCAGTTTCAATAATATTTGACAAAGACTTGTCGCAGACGCTGCACTTGCAGCTCAATGACGACTTCTCAGCTACTACCGTCACCGGAGGAAGAGGAAAAAGCTGACGATTGCCGTAGCAGAAAGCGAGATACTCTTCTTCAGTGAGTTTCTGGTGGTGGAAATCGGATCTTCAACGTTTGAATCTTTTACCTTTGGTCAAGTGTTCGTCGCCATAAAATCTTGAAGAGTCTTTGAACAGAGGAGGAACCAGTCAACCAGAGAAGCTAGTCTCGATGAGCTAAGAGCCGCGAGCGCCATTAAAAACTGATCTCTCTGGAGTTGAGTTTCTTTTGTTTTTATTGTTGTGGAGAGGAAGTTCCGTGACAAGTGGTGGGAAAGTGTGAAGATGCTATGGAGCATTTCTATCTGTAATGTTACGGTAAATCTGGATGAGGTTGTAGCTCTAGGTGATGTGGTTCGGGTTTATTCTCGTGTACATGTATAATCTGTTATTTTATGAAATTTGAAGATAATAAGCTAATAATACAAATCTAATCAAAATAACAGGGTTCACCTCTATATTTGTTCCTTTGTATTTTGATTTTAAAATTACTCACAAATCCATTGAAATACAATTCTAAATCAAATTTTTAAACAAATTTTTATAATTGAATAACACTTGATTTCAAAATTTATTTTAAAATCACAAAACCAATAACACTAGATGTGAATATAGATTTTAAAATCATAAAACCAATAACACTAGATTTGAATAAGAATTTTAAAATCATAAAACCAATAACACTACATTTGGTTTGGATTTAAAAATCTATTAAAATATACAAACCAATAACACCCTCTTAAGCTAGTTTTGTCTTAAAGGAATAAATAAAAATTTAATTACATTCCTGTAATATGTATTGTGATGGTAGTTATCAAACCTGGATAGATGAAGCACACAACACGTCTCTCTCTCTCTCTCTCTCTCTCTCTGCCAGCTGGTCATGTCATGTTCCAACCAATCACAGCTTTTCATTGGTTTCTTGTATACTAGTTCTCACATGAAGGCCACTGCAAATTAAGTAAAATTCAAAAATTTAAAATATAATTTATTCTACATTTCAACGCAATGCACATAGTTCTGACATAGATCTTTCCACTTTGTTATCGACATATATAAATTTAATTATTTGTTAAGAACTTATTTTTGTCAAAAGTTTATTGAGATCTTCATATGTTAATATCACTCTGTATTTCCGGGATTGAAAAACAAAGTCTAAAAACAAATAAAAAGAATATAAACCAAAATATGGTAAATAATAATTACAGAAATAATCTAGAGAGGAAATTTTGTTTCTTGTGATGCTTCTTCTTTTTCTTATTAACTACGATCTCACTGTATCGATGTTGCAGAGGAGACAAACAAGAAGACACCGAAGAGTAATAAGAAGAGATAGCCGTCGAAGAATAGTCTGATTCTGATTCTGAAGAAGCCGAGGAACAAGACGATACCGTTTTAGCCACGTTTTTTGAAGAAGACGAGGTCATGTTTGAGCTATAGTCATAGAAATCGAGAGACAACTTGGAGAGGCTCCCATTAAGACAGAGGGAACATATTCCAGGAGATTGTCTGTGCTTGGGATGTTTCTTGCATGAGTAGTTGTTGTCTGAAGAAGACTCTGATCTCTTCAACGTAAGATTCTTGTGTTTCGAATCTGTTGTTGTTCGTAATGATCTTCTGTTTCTGCTACTGTTGAGGAAAACGTTAGCCATTGTTACTGGTGATGACCTAATGTGTATTTTTATTTCTTCTTCTTCTCGCCGTCGTCACCTATGTTGTTTGTGTTTATTTATAGAGGCGCTTGCAAGCTGGTTATGATCTCTATATGATGTTTCCGAGATATTTCTTTTTCTATTTATTATTAATATCTTCCTAAAAAGCCAAAAAAAAACAGTGGTCACTGGTTCATATATTTACCGTATTCTATTCTAATAGTATAATGTGCTTTTTGAAGTGGTTAAGCAAAAGACAATTAATTTGTAATAAGAAAGAAAATACTGGCTTACTCTTCCATACTATCGACCAAAATACGTGATATATCAGTGTCTTGATCAATCATACATAGAAACAATTCTTATTTTTAACCAAACCAACATATCGAAGTCCAGGATGATTTTTGATACGTGCACGAAATTTATTTTTCAATTTTCTTAGAATGTAAGCAATGGCCAATGTAAACCAGTAAAAGACCTTAAATCCGAGATATTTGATCTCTAATCCACAGAAATAGCCTTTAGAAATCCGTCATATGGTCAGTGTTCACCACCATCTCTTGGTTAAAAACACAACGCAAACGACATTGTTAGTTGTTGCCTTGGTTCGTAAAGAGATCTTGAGTGGTTACAATGTTTATATTTAGATGGACGGTTTAGATGTAGGATAGATCCAGTGGAATCCACCTAATTAGGTGAGACGGTGGATCTGATGCTTTAGGGAGCATCATACTCAGAAGATGCTCAGACACTGAGACACATGACAATCATGTTATTCTTTTGTGTTTAAATTCGGTATGTTTTTTTAAAGAAAATTAAGACAAACCATGCTACATGTATATATCAAGATTCATTTAGGTAACCAACACACATACAACAAATTTTCAACTAAGACAAATCCAAGGCATAAGACAAACGGCCCAAGTCACAATCATAGTCCATACTGGAGAAGACACGGCCCAACAACCACAAGGAATAGCCTGTGTGGTCGTGGGAACATAACCACCACCTCCGGTGAGAGGGGTTGGTGTGGTGGTGCTACTACCTCCGGTAAAAGGGGTAGGCGTGGTGGTGCCACCACCTAAATTAGTTGATGGGGCTGAAGCGACGGTGACTGCTAGCTTCATACCGGTGGAACAATGGCCGGGGATTCCACATATGAAGTAGCGAGGACCAGTGGTCTTCAGATCTATGGTCGTTGTTCCGCTGCTGTCCGATATAATGGAGTTCCCTAAAGTACAGCTCTTGTAGTCATTCTCGCTCACTTCGTCCACCGTGTGACCCGCACTATAACTAAACACTGAATGACACAAATGTAGCAATATCAGTGTTGTCCAGTACAAATGTGAATCCATATTATATGAACCGGCGGTGTATACATGTTTGTCCAGTATTTTTAGGTTTACATGTTCATTCGACATAAAGAAAACCACTGTGTCCTAATATTCATTTTTATCACCTCAATAAAATGAGATTATTTCCAGATAAGGATTTCTCTTAAGCTTTTTGTTACTAAATTAAAATTTCATCTCAATCTAATAAAAACATACATACGTAAAAAAAGGTTAAATAACTACGAATCAAAATAAGTCTCGAGAGAGTTAAGAAATGAATATACATACGTAAATAAAAATAGTTAAGTAACTATGAGTCCAAATAAGTCTCCAGGGAGTTAAGAAATGAATCACCGATGGTATCGCCAACGGAAAAAGTATTTCCTGTGGCAAGCAGAGTGTAGTCGGTGCCAAGGGACCAGTTCACTGTAAGAGTGGCGGATGTGGCCGCTGAAATCAGACAGAATAATATGAGGACAAGGCAAAGAAATGTGCTCATATTGTTTTCTAGGATTTGTTAAAAATAAGGGATACTATTTTATGACTAGCTACTTCATGTAACTTGTGCATATATATAGAGAGAGTGGATATGTTTTGTTGAAGTTAACTTGTTCGAATAAATTTATTACTGAAATGGATTTTTTAAGGGTTCAATAATCAAATCATCACAGTAATTAAGATGTCAATCTATTTCTAAGAGTTTTGAATCAAAGAGAATTCATGTTTTCAATTAAGCTAAATGCAATCAATAAGATGAGTGGTTCAATCAATCTAACAGGTTTCTAAAGCAACTAAACAGCAACTTTCAATCAATTGGAATAAGGAGGAATCATGGGCATAGGATTTTGATTTCAGATGACTAAGATTAAATCTAAAATGACAAGGTTTCAATCAACACATTCCCCTAAGTGTAGATATCAATTCTAAGCAAGTTCTCTTCCAAGATAAAAGCTCATTTACTCTCATGATCAAACATCAAATTCCATTGGTTTGTGTCAATCAAACAATCATTAAGGATAGATCATTCAACTGTTCTAACTCCCCTAACATCAAATCCATTTGGTAAGGTAAGCTAAGAGCTTGATGAGTTGGCTCAGACATTTCATCGAATACCTTTCGGGCAATGAAATATCTAGAGTTCTAAACCAGAATGGCCAACTCAAGGTTAGCATTAAGATCACTCAATCAAGCAAGGAAACACATTAATCTACTCTAAACATTCTAGATCATCACTAAATCATCCTAAATCATCCTAACCCATGAATCCAAAGATGACTACTCACTCATAATCATGGTAGACACTAGATCATTAGTTGATCCAAATCTAAACATGATTAATGGTCAAAGTAATCAAGCAAAGATAAGAAATTATGATCAAGATTAGATCTTTCACCCAAAAGTGGCTTTTGATTAGATAGAAAACAAGATAAGTCCTAAGATAAGGTCTAAAAAGTATTTATAGTGGCCTAAAAACGAGTTGGGTCGGTCCAACAAGCATGGGTTGACCCATGATAATTTGGGGAAAAAGTTTGTAAAAACAGAAGTGCAGATTTTTCTAAGTGTCGCAGCTGGTTTTTGACATGTCATTTGGCCACTGCAGAAGGCCGCTGCACACTCCAGCGGCATGTTTCTTGTCGTTTGGCCGCTGCATCTTCCAGATATCAGGCATGGAGTAGTGGATTTCTCCAGCGGCTTGTCTTGGCCGCTGCATTTGGCCGCTGGGACATTTGAGAACTCGTCTTATGAACCAAAATCACATTTCTTGTCTCTAACCATCTCCAAAGGTTCCAAACTCACCAAATAGCATCTCCATCACCTAATGGAGACAAATGTATATGCAATGCACCTAAATCTACTCTAAATGCATCTAAATGGACAAATTGATAACTAAAATGATTGTTAAAACTATGTAAATACACAAGATATCAACTCCCCCAAACTAGAACTATACTTGTCCACAAGTAAACTTTCAAGGTCAATTAGAAGAAAAGTTTGGAAATGGGAGCTCATAACCAAAAGACACAGTTTTTAACCTTCAATGTAACATCCCAAAGAAAACATAGCAAATAGCATGATCAACTTTCTTAGTGCACTCTAGCTTCTCAAGGCTTATCAAGAATCATTTGTCTCTACACAAGTTACATTGCCATTCAACCAACAAGTTCCTTA
>NC_027752.1:12066008-12069615 GCF_000695525.1 Brassica oleracea var. oleracea
AAGAAAAATGGGTTTCAATTGCATTATTTATAGTGACTCACACTCAAGAACATGAGCAAGATCATTATGCAAAATTTATCTAAGAAAATGAGCAATTCATGCATACAATGCTTGTTCTCATCATTCTACCCCTTTCCTAAGTAGCTTTAAGTTCTAACCTTCTTTTCTTTCTTTCTCAAACCCAAAATACTCCTACTTTCATCTGTTACCCATTGAATTCTCCTTTCTTTCCTTTGATTTAACCAACTAGGGACTTGTTCTTTTGAATTTAAACTTTTAGACTTAGCTCTCTTCTTTTCTTTTCCCCCACTCAACTATTGTTTTTTTTATTCCTTTATTTTTTAAATTTGGGATGGAGTTTTATTGATACTTTAGAGCTTTTCTTTTCTAACTTTCTTTGTCCCTAGGGGTTTCTTACTTTAAACACTCTTTTTGGTTCATCTCTTTCGCTCAATCTCTCTCATTCCCAAGATTAAAAAAATTTAAGCTCACAAACCCAAAAACCATCCTAGAGGCTAGCTCAAATTAAGTCCCAATGCTAGCCAAAGATGAGAACAACCCCATTGTCGCTCCTAATACTCTCAAGATTTTGCACATAACATGTTATCAATAAAAGGCTTCACTCAAGCAAATTAATGTTGGCTTCAAAGAATGGTGAGGGTTAATGGGTATGGAGTGCCATTTTGGTTAAAAAAGATTGGTACAAAGGAGAAAGATAACCCAAATGTGTATAATATCCATGATCAAGTATGCAAATGTCCATATGCAAGAGAAATTAAGTTCATTAAGCCTAGTTAATTTGGAGTTGGTTTCAAGAACAATGTCAATCATCAAGCAAGCAACATGTGCAACTTATATGCTCTAGACTCAATCCTAAGAATGCAAGTGATGCAATTACATGGTTCTTTTTGTGTGTTTTTAAATTTTTTTGGTTTTTCTATGCAAATATGTATGTACAATGCAAGACTCAATGCAATATCATCAAAGCAAACATGATCAAATACTTGGTACCTCCTCCAAACTTAGTTCACATAGTCTCTGTGTTAGTAAGTTGAAAGAGATACCCAAAAGAAAGAATAAATGCAAAGAAAAACTGGTATATACAATGGAAAGGTTGGAGTGGTACCTCAAGCGGAGAGTGGAGAAGGAGGATCATTCCCACTTTCAAGAGTGATAGTGAGGACTTGAGAGAGAAGCTCTTGAAGCTTGATTGGATCATCTTGGAGCTGCGGAGTGATGATGGCCTTTGCACTTGAGAATGGTGTAGACTTTCCCTTGCATTTGATCTTGTACTCAATAGCTCCATCCTTGAACTTCATTGGGTGAAGAGTGAGATTGTGTGGCATCATATCAAAAGGTGGAGGGTGAGGTTCTTTCATCATCTTCTTTTTGTCATGAGCAGCCTTTGTGACTCTACTCACCTCCTCCTTTGTAGCACTTTCCAAGTGCTCTTCACACATCTTTCTAGAAAACTCTCCATCAAGACCTTCTTTTCCACAAGTGATGGTTCCACAGTACTCAACATTCATCATTGCAGATTTGATTGGGTAGGAGACAGTTTTGTTCACCTTGAGGAGTGTGACCTTCTTATTGGCAAAGTCAATGCAAGCTCCTACTGTTGTGAGAAATGGTGTGCCAAGGATCAATAGGACTCTCTTCTCAGTTGCCATCTTCAAAACAGTGAGGTCAATAGGAATGGTGCAAGCTCCAATCTTCAAAGGAAAGTCCTTGATGAGACCAATTGGGGTTGTAGAAGAGGAGTCCTCAAACATTAGTAAAGATGTGTTTGGCTCCATGTTTTCAATCCCAAGAGTCTTCACCATCTCCATTGAGATTACATTCACACTTGCCCCAGAATCAACAAGAGCGTCATCAAGTGTGAACTTACCAAGGGAGCAAGACAAGGTGAACTTCCCTTTGGTTTCTAGTTTGGGAAGGGACTTTGGTGTGACTGGTGGATCAAGCTGCATAGTACAGATGTTTAGGAGCTCTCCTACTTCTTCTTTGTGAGCTAGAATGTCCTTGATGAGCATCATTTGGACATGAGCATCATGCATATTCGATATCTATGGAAGCTTGACTCCTACATCTTCCATGTATTTTCTGAACTTGGAGATCACCTTCTTTTGAGCTTTAGTGAGGAACCTTTGTGGAAATGGGAGCTTGTCGTAAGGTGATTGCTCAACCACATGAGCTTTTTCTAGCTGAACCTCTTTCAATTGCGTGACAGCTTTCCCAATAAGCGGTTTCTCAGCTTTGTGTCTAACTGGTTGCAAAACCTTTCCCTCAACCTTCTTTACAGTTTGTATCTCAACCCTTTCCACAATCTTGTGTTCAACCTTCTCCACAATATGTGCTTCAGCCTTGGCAAAAACTTATGTTCCATATATGAATCTTTCAATCTGATCTTCCTCTTTCTCATGATCACTCAACTTAATCTCAGAAGTAGTAGAGAAGATAACATTGCAATACTCTTTGGGATTCTGCTCGGATTTTCCTGGTAGAGATCCCATTGGGCTCTTGGAGGTTGAAGGCATAGAGGCAAACTGATTCTCCAAAGTCTTGAAGTGAGAGGAGAGTTGTAGGAACTTGTTGTTGAGGTCATTGTAGCTTCCATCAACTTTGGTGTGAAGGTTCTTCAGCTCATATCCAATGTGCTTCTCACTTCTAGTTTGGGACTCCAAGATCTGTTTCAACATTGAATCAGTGCTACTCTCTTGTGGAGAAGAGGTAGAAGATCCGGCTTGGCCTTGTGTAGACTGATTTCCTTTGGAGAAGAAGCCTTGAGAGTAGTTTTCCCTAGTTTGGAACCACCTTGTTGGTTGTTGTAGAAGGGCTTTTGTTGGTAGTTGTTGTGCTGAAAATTAGGCTCCTTTTTGTACCTTGTCCCATCAGCATTCAGAAAGCATAATTCTTCCTGACCTTCTAGACCATCAACTTCACTAACCATAACCATCTCTTCTTGTCTATGATCACCAACAAAGTTGACCTTCTCTTGTTTAGCTTTGTTGGAGAGAAGCAAATCCATCTTCTCTTGTAGAGCTTTCAACTCTCTTTTTGTGTTCTGATCATCTCCTCCAATGCCTCTATTGCTACTGTCGTGGTCATCACTGTAGACTGAATCACTCTTAACCATATTCTCTACAAGCTCCAAAGCATCTGCCTCACTTCTCCCCAAGAAGAATCCATTGCTAGCAGTATCAAGCTTGCTTCTAAACTTGGGCAAAGCACCTCTGTAGAATGTACTAAGCAAACTCTCCATATTGAAGCCATGATGAGGACATTGAGAGATGAAGCTGTTGAACCTTTCCCGTGCTTCCCCAAAGCCTTCAAGATTTCTTTGATGAAATCCAGAGATTTCATTCCTTAACTTAGCAGTTCTTGAAGTAGAGAAAAACTTGGTGAGGAAAGCCTTCTTGCACTCATCCCATGCGGTGATTAAATCTCTTGAAAGGCTCTTCTCCCATGTGTGAGCTTTGTCTCCCAAAGAGAATAGAAACAACCTTAGCTTGAATGCATCTTCAGAGACACCATTGATCTTTGTAGTTCCACACAGCTTATCAAAGTTATCCAAATGGTCTAGTGGATCCTCCAAGGCAAGACCATG
>NC_027752.1:12069639-12070377 GCF_000695525.1 Brassica oleracea var. oleracea
GTTGCTCTGGATCATGTTTATCAAGCTTGACTTGATCTCAAAGTTGTTGTTTTCTACAGCTGGTGCTCTAATGCCAGTTCTATGCCCATGGATATTGGGCTCATCATGGGTGCCAATAGCTCTAGCTTGGCGCTGTGGGTGTTGTGGCCTAAGGTTGTCAGCTCCTTGGCCATTACCTTCTCCATCTTAAGGCTGATTCTGATGTTGATCCATCACAAACCCCAATCTGTCTAAGTGAGCCTGTTGCTCTTCTTTTCTTCTCCTCCTTGCAATCTCCCTTTCAAGTGCTCTAATGTCTTCAACTCTTGGAACTAGGTCTGTTGGGCCTCTACTCCGGAATTTAATGCACCTGAGATACAAAAGCCTAGGAAAGAGAATCAGTAACTAGATATAAGAAAATAAGATTTAGTCTCAAGCAAGAACCAAATCTCAATGTTAAAATCAACTTAGAATTGGCAACGGCTCCAAATTTGAAATGGACTTTTCAAGGGTCCAATAATTAAATCATCATAGTAATTAAAATGTCAATCCATTTCTAAGAGTTTTGAATCAAAGAGAATTCAGGTTTTCAATTAAGCTAAATGCAATCAATAAGATGAGTGGTTTCAATCAATGTAATAGGTTTCTAAAGCAACTAAACAACAACTTTCAATCAATTGGAATAAGGAGGAATCATGGGCATATGATTTTTATTTCAGATGACTAAGATTAAATCTAAAATGGCAAGGTTTCAATCAA
>NC_027752.1:12070694-12081472 GCF_000695525.1 Brassica oleracea var. oleracea
ACTCATAATCATGGTAGACACTAGATCATTAGTTGATCCAAATCTAAACATGATTAATGGTCAAAGTAATCAAGCAAAGATAAGAAATTATGATCAAGATTAGATCTTTCACCCAAAAGTGGCTTTTGATTAGATAGAAAACAAGATAAGTCCTAAAATAAGGTCTAAAAAGTATTTATAGTGGCCTAAAAACGAGCTAGGTCGACCCAACAAGCATGGATTGACCTAAGATAATTTGGGTAAAAAGTTGGTAAAAACAGAAGTGAAGATTTTTCTAAGTGTCGCAGGTGGTTTTTGACATGTCATTTGGCCGCTGCACACTCTAGCAGCATGTTTCTTCTCGTTTGGCCGCTGCATCTTCCAGATATCGGGCAGGGAGTAGTGGATTTCTCCAGCGGCTTGTCTTGGCCACTGCATTTGGCCGCTGGGACAGTTGGGAACTCGTCTTATGAACCAAAATCACCTTTCTTGTCTCTAAATCATCTCCAAAGGTTCCAAACTCATCAAATAGCATCTCTATCACCTTATGGAGACAAATGTATATGCAATGCACCTAAATCTATTCAAAATGCATCTAAATGGACAAATTGAGGATTAAAATGGTTGCTAAAACTATGTAAATACACAAGATATCAATTTCTAGTAACGTTTTGGACTTTTGGACATCCTGGAAAAAGATTTTGTTTCGTCCTCTCCTGTGACTTATTGTATAATTAATCATTACCCAACTCAATTATTTATCACTAAGGTAAGGAGTCTTTTAAATTAATTAGTGATGGAAGAAATAATTAAATTTCTGGAATTATTAAATCATCTTGAAACTGATACATTCTCATAAATTAAGTAAGAAAACAAATCCATCAATTAATCTTATAACTATTCCTATGAAGTCATATTAGTATTTTGTACTCAGCTTTAAGGGGAATAACAAGAATATCACACATATTTGGTAGATGATCATGAACCAAATGCTGGTGATTTATTGGTTGACAGGTTCAATATAAATATTTTTCTTTGGGATTACGAGTCTTTTTTACTACGATTTCAATTGATCTTTGGCCATTCACAGATTTTTTTAATAGCAAAAAACCTAAATTTTTAAGGATTTTCAGTGAATTAATTTGGGTTTTAATCCCTCCAAATAAAAATAAATAAAATTTAATAGATCATATAAATGAAAAAATCATCAGCTATACATATATAACGTTTTCTGTCAGTAAATTTTTATCTAATTAACTAGATGATTCGTCAATTTGAAATTTTATAAAACGAACCTATTAAAACAGATGCTTCAAGCTTACTCAGACTAGAGTCTACGCTAATGAAAAGGTTGGTTATATGGTAATTAGTCTTTGGGAAATATAAGATCGAGACATCGTAACTAATGATGTGCATTTTTCTTTTCCATCATGATTAACAGACCGTTATATTCATAAAAATACTGTAGAAAACTAAGGGTTGAATTTTACCATTGCAGGATCTCAAAATGTAATATATCCAGCTAGGTAACATACTAACACTTCTTCCACCTCAGACTACTTCGGGACGAACCTCCTCGAGCGGTCGAGCCTATACGTTGGATACTGACTCAGACGTGCTGCGTGCATGTGCATCAAATACGTATTGATCAGGATAATTCGGAACTTAGTTGAAGGTGAGTCTGTGCTGGCCTGTTGGGTTTAAATATCATCATCATTGTAAGGATATACTAAATTTTTATTTGGCAGGCCGGAATAAAAGATGGTTTTATTTTGGGAAATTTGGTTTTCTTACTTTTACTTGCGTATAGAATGCATCTGTCCATTAAAACAGTTATAATACCGTTTCAAAAAATATTGAAAACTTACACCAACAATAATGAACAAAAATAAAATTTTACTTTATTATAAGCAATCTTTTATTTTTTATTCACACTCCATTTTTGCAGTAAATTATATAGAGGATGAGTATGGTCTTACCAGCTTAAAAGTCTAGAGTTTTAACATGTTTTAAATTCTAGCAATTAAATAATTAGATATCCGAATATATCTAGAAAAAGTAGAAACAAATCCACGTAATGAATATTTGTGGCGTACCCGTTTAGTGTTTTTTTTAAAGTAACCCGTTTAGTGTTTCATACGCATTTTAAGTTTAAGAGAGTAGTAGATGAAAATATCATGTATAAATACAACAAACAAACAAAAATAGGGTAAAGAGAAAGCTGCAAGATAGTGAATCTAAGCTGAAAACATAAAAAAGCTGCTGAAGAGAACAGTCAGCTATCTTTTAAGTGTTTTCATTTAGATATAATGAAAATCTTTTCACAGAAGTATGAATCATACCTATGGCTTTACTTTTTACTTTTCTAATGATACGTAGCTACTTTTTTTGCTTTTTAACCCTAAAAGTGAATATAGGTTCCATGTTCTTCGATAGATTGTTCTTCTTCATGATAAGACAATGATCATAGTCTCTCTTCTTCCATGAATCCCACGTACCACTGATTTTGTGTTCCAGTTTAACCATAAAACCCCCAAAACATGATTTGCTATTATGATTACTGCATACTGTACAAAACAAGTTTCTTTTCTTTTTGACGCTATCTCTCGAACAAAATTTTGGTTGGACTTTATATTTTGTAAGACGCAAATTTTTAAGACTCTGAATGGTGATGTGCGGGATAATTGCGGGACAAGTACGGTGCGGTTGTAATAGTAACAAAAACATATAGGCTTTGAATGTTACAAACCACTCCGCACCGTACCGCAGTTATCAGTAACAAAAATCGTTACATATGCCATATTTATATACGTTTTTATAACTGTGAAAACCGCACCGCAGCTGAATCGCTTGTCCTGCACCGCTCAACCCGCAGTTACTATTCGGAGCCATAGATAGATTAGGTATATGTAAAGATTTTTGTTATTATTCACGGCGGTGCGGTGCGGAGTGGTTAGTAACCATTCGAAACCTTAGTTTTATTTAGCGCGTTGTTTAACTTAGATAATTATCGCATAACAATTATAAGGTTGAATGGGTTTGTATATAGAGTTGTCCACTAATATGGTTCACACATCGAGGTGAATAGTTTATGCATGTTTAGTCGGCTATGTGATTTTCTATAAAGATGTAAGTTAGTATATAAGAAGACAATTTTTGACAAAGTTGCCACAACAAGACATTCTTAGCCTTGTGTAATGATTTTTGGTTATTATTTATTCGAATTTATTTGCATTCAAAGACAAAGTATATACTGTCCATTACCACAAGAGAGTGTTTTATAAAATTGATTAAAGGGTTAAAAGTTGTACTCGCACAATTTCAAAGGTCCAATAAAAGATGAAAACCTTTTTCAATAAAGAGATCACATATATTCATTATTGTTTTAATCAAAATATCACTTAAAGAACATGGAGAAGAACATCAGCCACGCGTACGCCCAATAGCCAATTTTACCAACCTATCGACTTAACGCATGTAATGAAATTATCAACCTTTCTTAGATAATTATATATGTGTGTATATATATGGCATATAATAGAGGCCAACGACAACTGATTCATTACAGGAAACAAATGACAGATAAAATAAAGAGAAGCAGTAAAACTACATATATAAGATGAATCAGTAGTTCAGTTATTCGAAATAAATATAGGGAACAGGGAACATTAAATACTAAGTAAATTAATATTAAATTATTACTCTTCTTGAATTCTCCTTATGATTTGATTCAAAGCTGTTGCAATGTCGTCTACAGTATTCAGTTGGCTCCCTTCTTCGACCTGAATAAACCATTTTTTTCTTAATAAAATAAAGTATATATATAACCAATATTGGAAAAGGTTAAAGCTGACAAAATAAATGTACATTTTATAATAAAAAACTACATTTTGTTAAGAAACAAGCTTAATATGAGTGTCTCCTAAGTTAAAAAAAAAATATGAATGTCTCCTAAAACAAGTGGTAGCCTCACTTGGTTATCCGTACTCACTTCATCTACAATCTGATGACCACTACATATCCACACTGCATACACATGCATATATATCGATTCATAGAATCATATTCGTGTTTCGTTTTTAGGTTGGTCCCCTGATTCTTACATTGTAAATGCACGATTATGAAACTCAGATTATATTAAAGGATGATTTTGAGTTTGACCCACAACTACTGAAGCCAGCCCTAAGTAACCAAAGAAAGTAAGAATCATATTTTTTTTTTTGTTGCTAAGTAAAAATATCTATATACAAAGAAATTGATCTTAACTTGTTCGTCTTTGCAACCTTCTAAAACCAAGACATAACCATAACCAGTACTAATCCAGTTTCTCCCCGACAGTATAAGATTTTTAAAAAGTAAATCATCAGATTGAAACTATATGCACCACTCACCAATTAATCCCTCTCTAATATCTCGTGATTGATTAACTAAAAAGCAAACAAAATATTAGGGGTAAAATAAATGATGGAAAATTTATACGTACCTTGACGCTGATGGAGTAGAGAATCGAGTTGTCGAGAGTGGTGACATTGAGATGAAGAAGAGTTAGCCTTAGGCTCTGTATCGAATCTACGAGCTTAAGAAGCTGCCTCGGCTTCTTCTTAGACATTATCTTGATGTTCGCGTGGCCTTCCGCCACCGTCACTTCTATCTCTGCCGGTGAAGATGAGTTTTCCGTTGCTGATGATGATGATTTTGTCGAGTATTGAGGGTAAGTGAAGAATTCTGAGAAGGGACTCATCAATGAGCTAGTGCTTGTGTCAACTTCATGGGTCGTCGTTGTGGTTCTCCTAGGCTCCATTGATTGTAAGATGTGCTCTAACTCCTTTACATAGTTAATGGCTCCTCCTACTATCGACGCTTGATCTCCCTTTACCACAAAAAAAACTCGTTCAGATCGGATATGAATGTGGGTGGTTCATCCAGGATTTTAACAAATCTTTGAACGTTAGATAAATTACATACCCAAGTATCATGGTAATTGCATAAATTACTGGGTTTTTTTTGTTGTTGTATACTTTTATTAAAAAATCCCAATATTATTAACCCATATATACTCTTTTTTTTTATTAACCCATATATACTCATTCTAGAAAATTGTTGTCACATAATTTTTTGGTGTTAAATAGTAGTAATAAAGATCGAAATTTGTATCTTTGCATAAATTTACAGGGTAGGCGTTCTTCTTAATAAATCGTATTATAATCCAAATAATCTAAATCATTTCCATAACTTTATTTGTTAAATGATAATGTATATTTCATCTTTTAAAAAGAGTTATTTTTCTTTGGTTTGAAGAAACCTCAAAATACGCAAAAATATAGTAGTACTGGTACACCAAGGAAGTAAAACAAGGACACACACATCTGAAAGACCTATGAATTATAGTGACCAAATGATAGAAATAGTATATAAGTATATGTATGTGAGTAACTAAAGACTAAATTACCCTTTGAGCATATGACGACGGCATTAGAGAACGGAGTACGGCGAGGTACTCATTCATCTGTTTCCGGCGATTTCTCTCGACGGCTATGTGAGTCATTCTCTGGCTCTCGATCTCTTCCTTGTTCTTGTTGCTCCTCGTTCTCCTTCTCTTCCTCCTCGGTTGTATAGGAGGATGATTTTCCACATCAGTGGCGCGAAGATCAAGCTTTTCATCCAACAAAGGGATTAAAGGGTACTTATGATGATAGTCTCGCCATTGACGTTCTTCCTCATCTTTTTCCACAAAACTTTGTTCTTGGCCTAACGTATCAATGTTGTTCTTCGTGTCTTGAGCTACTACCTCTTCTTGATAAGACAAATCGTAAAACATGAAATCTTTGCAATTAGAGAGGTATCCGGATGTATCTTGCGGGTATACGACAGCGCCTAAAGGCATTTTTCAGCTCGAGATTGTTAAAAAAATTCAATTATATGGAAAGAACGGATTGAGAAATCAAGAGACGGAGAAAGAAGGAAAGGAACAAAATTAAGACAGAAAGTGTTTGTCGCTCTCCTTTTTTGTCTTGAGGGGGAAATAAAGGCAAAAGGGTTAAGACCCACAAAAAGAAGCTAAGAGCATCATTGTCCCTAAAATCCCAAATGGGGTTTCTTAATTTTTCTTTTTTACTTTTTCAAATTAAAAAAAAAAATGAACCAATCGTGAGCCGCCACGTGTTAGTGGAGCCCGAGAACAGTGTAAAAAACCCTTAAGAACCGACTAATATTTAGTAGTTTTTGTAACCGGTTTCTTAAAAAAAAGTGGGTCCTACGCGGGATCCACAGGCTAAGAAACCCTCTAGTATATCCGGATAAAGATGCTCTAAGCTTGTTATTAGTTATATAAGATTATTTTTTATATCGATATTAAGAACTCACCGGCACGGAGGAAGATAGATAGGAGAGTGAAAGAGGAAGTATGAAGATCAAACAAAAAGGTATTTGTTTATTATGGGGACTCTTGCATGCGGTTAGTCGATGCAGAGTACGTCTGTGAGACTATATGGTAACTATTAGTATATTATTTTGAAGCTCTCGACAGCTGACCCCAAAAAAGCTCCAAAAATCCAATACGAATAAGATTAAAAAAATTACTGAAGAGATAAAGTGAATTTAATAGAACTTTAATTGATATCTAAACGATCAAGGTCAATCTATTTATTACCAATTGAATTTAAATTAAATTGATAAGGTGTTGCTCAATGATTCTCGAAAATTCATAATAAACCTGAATCTAACAAGCTATCAGAGTCCAAATCTTAAATTTCCTAAACCCCTACTAATATAATTTTTTTGTCCGGGCATAAAGGTCATACTTACCCTCCCGATTGGATATAACTATCGTATTATACTTGCTCGACCAAATATATATATCTTAAAATTCTTAGATTTATGGCCGATAAGAAACATCATCTGGAGGAGGAGTATTAGAGATAAGTATCTCACTTCGAGAATTCAAAGATACCTTAATTAATATATAAAATGTAATGGTCAATCCACTTACTGCCAGTTAGTTTTAAATTGAAAATCCATGAAACTTGACAAGGTATCAGAGCCTGCTAAACCTGACTACGAAAAAGGTTTAGAATCGATCTTACACGCGTTTATAATTTGGCCCAAAAAGTGGCTTGTGCCCTCCTACTCAAAATGATGGTCTACGAGATAAATGGCTAGAAGAATCATTATTTCGAGGGATTATTTCGAGGGATCAGGTATTGGGATTACGTAGAGATTAATAGGCTATGTGCCTTAATCAGTGTGTAAGGATATAAGCTTCCACATAGTATGTTTCAATAGGACATGAGGACTTGATCACTCCATTTACCGCATATTAGTTTTAAATTGGAATGAAACTTGACAGAAATTGTAATAATATCAATATGGAAATAACTTTTGCATACAACAATATATATATATATATATATATATATATAATTAAATTAAATATGTCCTTATGATGTTAGTTGTTTTAGTTATCCCTAAACGCCATTAGCAGATAATTCTTTTAGTCCTATGTAATTTAAGAATAAACAATATTTATCAATAAATAATCTAGGTGAAGCAGTGAGAAGTGATTTTTAATGAGGAAAAATTGGAAAAATGAGACATTTTGAACTTTTGTTTGTCACAATAAGACTTTTCATACTTTTAGCAATTCTGAACATGTTTTACCCTTCTTTAATGAGAAGAATAGTAAATTAAATTTTAAAAATGTAAAAAAATATGAAAACTGTTGGAAACATAAGTATGACAATATATATGTTTAAACTTAAAAAAAAAATGGAATCATATTTTATTTTATCTTCTAGCTATAATTAGAATACTCATTCTGACAATCTATCTAGTTTATCTGTTTGATTCTAAGTTTTAAACATAGATATATCAAGGGTATATACCGTAAACTAACATTTCTTGTATATTCTAGCAAAGATAGAATCGGTTACGTTATAATAAAAAAAAATGTCTTCGGTATACCTACAGCTTGATAACGATATATAGCCACAACTCAATGATATATGTTGGTTATATTACGTGACATAACTTGTTATGCCTTTTATCTTATATGACGCATACAGGAAGAATACATTTCTCACTTAATTACGGTGTTCTGCTTAGGTAGTGTACATATTCTAGGCAAATCGTGAAAATATGGAAACTTCCATATTCGGTTAAAGAAGTTATCTAATTCTAAACTAAATCTGCCCTAAATCTCTCAAAATATATTTGAGAATATTTTCTCCACGTTCTTCTCCTCCTCCTCCTCCCACGATTTTTTTCTCTTCATTTGTGTTTCTCTCTTCTTCATCCACAAAGTCATCTCTTCTCTCTATCAATACAACATGGTTCTAATCTATGTTAAATCTGGTGAATGGGTGCCTAGTTGCAGTGAAGAGTGGAGTTTCGTGGTAGACAAAGCAAGGCGTGGTCGAAGGTAACATTAGAAACTACTACTCCATTGGAGAAGCTCAAGAGGATCGTGTGTAAGGATTATGGGGTGGACCTTAATGTTCTTAATACCAAATTCAGTTATTCGATAGTGAATCAAATAGGGAATCCTCCAATTATTATCACCAATGATCGGAAAACATCAAATTGTCAAAGCTATTTCTAAGTTTTGATACAAAACCACTCACGGGTTTTCCGTTTCATTATTCCGGTGAGAGTTTCTTCGTAGACGAGGAGGAGGAGGTGGCAGTGGTTCTTGATGAAGCCAGAGATGAGGTTGGCCCCATTACTCGCAGCATTACTTGCATCATTGATAGATATGGACCCTTCAAACAAGTGGATCTCGGAGGACTCGTAGATCCTTCTCTTAACCTCCCCGGATGTAGTAGCCCACTTGTGTTTGTGTGCTCTTATGTTCCTAGCTCTGTTGAAATCATGTAAACTGCCCCCCACTAAGGCAAATAGAGTATCAGTTAACTCTGCTGTTGTCCTTTTTTCTATCAGTTATCTTGTCTCTGAACATGGCCTATGCTTTCTTTACTTTTGTTCAGTCTTATTTTATATTTCCAATCAAAATACTTTTGTGTTGTGACCTTGTATGTATGGCTTCCTCCACCATGTATTTGAGAACACTATGATGAAACAGTGGAGATAGTAGTGAAAGAGCGCAGAGAGATTGGTAAAGAAAGTGATGAAGTTGCTTTGTCTACCACGAAAGAAAAGAAGAAGCATCGCCAAGGATGCTCTCTGTCTCTTCTTTAACCTCTAATAACTAATAACACAAATACATATCAATGTTTTCAGCTTCAACAACCAAGAATGTCATATTAATTAATACATATGCAACTAAAGATCGAGTATGAGTACATTGTAAAGGTGGGGTTTGAAGCTGCATTAAAGTAATAAACCATAGAAGGAAGAAAAAAACAAAACTTTGACATAATCCCAGATTCTCTAAAACCTAGTAGAAACCTGTTTGAAAAGACTGAAACACAAACCAACAAGTGATTCAGCAATACTGGCTGCATCATTCGGGTTTCTTGGTTCCTGTGATCTTTAGAGCACCTTCGTCCACCAACACTTGCAGCTCTTCCTTAGCCATCTCACGCACTTGATCATCTTGAGTCTCTAAGAAAGCATATAATATCCTTGAACTGCAGATAAAGAGGAGATTGAACACAAATTCAGATTTTAAGGACTTGCTTGTTTGCAAATAAAATGGATAAATGAGTGAAGTGATTAGAGGCTAACCAGTGTCCTTGAGCCCATGACCGACACTTTCCAGACAAGGCCTTCTTAAAAAGAATGGAAGCAAAAGTAGGGATGTCCAAGACCAGCCTTCTAATTGTTCGGCATGAGTGAAAGTCTTCCAGGATGTGCTGTGAACTCTTTTCTGATTCTTCAGGTTTCGGCTCTGCTGCTGCAGAGGCAATGGCTTGGTACAGCTCACGCAGATTCTCACTCAAAGTTAGCAAAAGAATACCATCACAGCCTCCCACGGCCACCTGATATATAATAAAACATGACAATACAGAATGAGACAACTGGAAACTTGCATCTGTTGAAGGGAGGAGATCAGAGCATACAAATACTGTATATACCCTAACAAATATGGTAACACAACCATTTAACTCTCTCCTATCGTTCTTATAACAGGACTAAAAAAATGATAGAAGCCAAAACTCAATACCTCATACATGAGTGGTTAGAAAACTACAACAAAAAAAAATCTACAAAACGAGTCCCACTCAAAGATACCTCAGCAAGGCCACTCTTGACTAGCAACTCCTGCCTTCTCAAAAGGGGATCTTTTTTACTGCCTGCAATTGTGACATTTTCTTCAAGACCGCTCTATTCAGTTACAATATCTTCTTGCTCGTCTTTCTCCTCCTCAGCAGATTCTTTGCCATCTGAGTCCTTTGTCTCAGACTTATCCTGAAATTGGATGGTAATTGGTAAATACAGGAAAGTTTTACATCCAGCTTAGTTAAGTAGATAGTTGGGGTTATATTCCTATACCATTAAGCACAGTGATGGAACAGACAGATCAAGAGAGGCCAAATCATCACGACTGAAATAACGTGAAGAATTTGGATGAAGTAACTGCAATAGTGGTCTCCTACCATTCTGCACAAAAAATTTAAAGCCATACGTTAATACTAGAAAAAACTCAACGTATTAGCCATTGATACCCTAAAGAAAGCAAAGAGGAAAAGTCTAACAAAATGTTAGATGTCATCTAGCCGAAGAAATGAGACTAAGATAGATGTCATCAAGCCGAAGAAATGAGACTAAGTACATTATTATCTTGGCATGCTTTTCAAAAATTTAATGTATTTTAAAAATACGGATCCGGATCCGGATATCCG
>NC_027752.1:12081615-12089122 GCF_000695525.1 Brassica oleracea var. oleracea
TTACAATAAGATCTAGCAATTGTATACCTTGTCCAACAATTCTTTAAGCTTTCTTCTTGCTACTTTAAAGTTTGAACTTGTTTAACACATTTTTTTTTTGGTAAAATGTTTAACACATTTTTTTTGTGGACAAAATGTTAAGATTTATAACCAGTTTTCAATTTTACAGAGCTGTGGAATGCTACTTATTACAAGAAGAATGTTTTAGGATTATGTTTCAAAATCAATAGATTTGTAGTTAAAAAGAACTTGAAAATTCAAAATATGGTAGAACATCATCAATAGCAAACATCAGTTCGTTAGTATTGTTGATGTTAAGTGGGTAGTTTGTTGATAAACGGTAAATCAATCATTTGGACAAATAAGTTTAAGCATTCTAGTGTTTATTATGTGTTTATGTATATGCTTTTCTATCGATTTTCTAAATATTTTAAGCATATGTTAGTTTTCTCACTATTTTATTTAAGAAATTATTTTACTATGTACTTTGGTAATTATATCGTCAATTAATTTTGAGTTTTTCGCATTTCACATTTTATACCAATTTGTTGGTCTTTAGTCCTACCAGAAAACTTTACATTACCCTCCAACTCCGCGAATTAAATCCACTAATCAGCCTAAATTACTAATTAGATACATAAATGGATATATATATATAGCCTTACAACTTGGCACCTGTGAACTGTGATAGTAGACTGGTCTACAAGACCATATAAAAAGCTTTTGTTTGCAGGCTTTAAGTCGTCGGATTACTAACACTTCTGCTCGATATAACTTGAACAACATAATGTTTTCCATACTTATAAAAATAAATTGCATAGTATTTGGTTAAACTTACAAATCGTAAATTCTACTGTATATCAGATAATAAAGTAGATATCAGAAATAAGATTTATTTGGCCGGTCGATACGCTTAATGTCAGGTTTAACAAATTTGTTTCATGATGATATATACATATTCGAGGTATCACTTGGCGTGTAAGAAAATGACTAGCTCAAGTTATGTATTTAAAAAATCTTCATTATCTAAAGCAAAAAACTATCTATTTAAAATTAGATGGCATCTTTTGATTTTTGTTATTAATCACTGGGAATATATAATACTAGTTATAATTCATTTTTAATAGAAATTAAAATTTTAATATAAATTAAATTTGAAGAATAAGATAGATATGTGACTAGCTTTTTTTTTTTTGGTCAAACCTTGCAACTTCATTCATTTAACTAGTAACATAGTTCACAATCTCAGAGGGAGAATTTGAAACAGAAAACAAAGCTGATTTTGTTAACCCATCAGCAACTACATTACCATTCCGACTAACAAACTTAAACGAGATAGATGATGGGGACCGGCTCAACACGCCGATGTCATGGAGAATCCCTTGAAGTGAGATCACAGACATGTTTCCTGTGATCAGAGAGATTAGAATTTTTGAGTCTGAGAAACAGACCAAGTCTTTTGCACCATGTGCGATCGCTGCATTTATGGCTGCTTTTAGAGATAGAGCTTCTGCAACCAGTACAGAGGCTATAACTTGATGCGTCGAGGAGCCCTGAAACAGCTTTGTTCCATCCGGTTTAAAGCAGATCCAGCCCAAGCCTCCTGCACAAGAATTACTATTCCAAGGAGCATCTGAATAGCAGGAGAAGGCGTTTTCCATAATCTGAGATTGTGTTGGAGCTTTCTTTATAGGACAGTCTTTAGACGAAGTAGAGGGGATTTTGGTAGCCTGCGAGTTTTGCCATTCCAAGGCATTCTTGATGGCCTTGCCCATAACCTCTGTTTCCGAGAAAGATTTGTCTTCAAAGCATAACTGGTTTCTACTTGTCCACAAGGCCCACAGCACCCATGGATAGAGAGGAACTCAAAGCCCTATCGGAGGAAAATTGATCATCCGAGAACATGCCTTCAAGCTTTCTTCAATTGACTGTCCTGCTGCGATGTGTGGGACAAATAAGGAAGGGCAGCGGGTCCATACTTCCCTTGCAAAGGGGCATAAGAATATGACATGAGCAGTCGATTCCATCTCACCATATCTTTTACATTTTCCTTCCACATGCATTCCCCTTTTAATGAGAGACTCCCTTACTGCCAAGGCTTCATGCTTTAGTTTCCAGAGGAACTGTCGGATCTTTGGAGAGCAAGCAACATTCCAAACATACTTCCTCCAGTGAAAACCATCCTGCTTGCCTTCAACATTAAGTTTCGCCGCAGCATAACCCGTTTTTGTAGTGTAGGTTCCTGATTTCTCTAGTAACCAAAACAACTCATCAGGCATAGAGTGCTCACTTGGGACAAGTTTTCTAATGTCCACCTCATACTGAGGTACTTAGAGCTTTATCTTCTCTAGATTCCAACCTGCTGCATTTGGGAGGATGAGATCAGCGACCAGGAGGTTCTGATCTTCTCGGTTTGGCGGCCCTATGGGACAGCGCTGTTGAGACGATGAGAGCCAGTTGTCTCTCCAAACACTGACGGATTTTCCATCTCCAATTACCCAACCAAGACCTTTTTTGAGGACTTTCCTTCCTGCTAGAATACCCCTTCAGCCGTGAGACGCTGACTTTGGGGCAGTGCACTCTAGGATGTTCTCTATTCGACAATACTTGTTCAGTAAGGTTTGTCCCAATAGAGAGTCTGGATTTTTTAACAACCTCCAGGTGTGCTTTGCTAGCAGCGCGTCGTTGAAGATCTCAATCTCCTTGAAGCTAAGTCCTCGTGCGCCCTTCGAGAGAGTGAGTTTATCCCAGGAGACCCAGCACATCTTCTTGATTCCCGGTTTCACATCCCACCAGAACCGAGTAAGGATGGATTGTATTTTCTTGCACAGCGATTTCGGGAGCTTAAAGCAAGACATAGCATATGTTGGCATGGCTGCTAGGACCGCTTTCAGAAGTACCACTTTACCAGCCCCCGATAAGTGCCTGGCTGTCCAGCTGTGAGACCGTTGTTTTATTCTGTGCAAAAATATCTCTTTTTCTTCAACCGAAATGTTCCGGTAAGCCCAAGTACTTGCCAGTACCACCCTCCTTGGCAATTTTCAGTTCACCTTTGACTCTATCTATGATCGCTTGGCTAGTTTTAGATGAAAAGGTGATCGCTGATTTGGTTCAGTTGATGCATCGGCCTGAGGCAGCTCTATATTTGTCCATGATCGAAAGTAGAATCGCACAGCTTGAAGCATTCGACTTCCCGAAAAACATGGTATCATCAGCGAAAAGGAGGTGATTTATTGGTGGACAGTTCCGAGCGACTTTCACTCCCGGTAGCGTTCCTTTTCGCAGCGCCTGTTGGCACAATCCGGAGAGGACCTCTGTACATAGTATGAAGAGGTACGGAGAGAGCGGGTCGCCTTGTCGCAGTCCTCTAGAAGGCAGGACCCTTCCTTGCGGTCCACCATTTATCAGGAATGAGTACGAGACAGTCGATACGCACTCCATAATCCATGATATCCAGATTCCATGGAAACCCAGCCTTGTTAGAACTTCTCGCAGGAAGTTCCATGCGATCCTATCGTAGGCCTTGGTCATGTCCGTTTTGACCGCCATGGAGACATGTTTCTTTGCACCCGATTGCCTAAGATAATGCAGAATCTTATGCGTGATTAACACGTTATCTGAAATCGCACGCCCCGGAACAAAGGCTGACTGCGAAGGAGAGATAATGGAGCGTAGGAGCGGCTGCATTCTTTTGGACAATATTTTAGCGATGATCTTATACTGGGTATTGCACGGAGCTATCGTACGGTACTCTGAGACCCGTTTTGCACTGGAGATCTTTGGGATCAGCCGTAAGTGGGCCTCGTTTTGTCTCGGGTGGAGGAGGCTCGTTTCAAAAAAGCTTCGGATGTCCCGATAGATGTCCTCGCCTATCACATCCCAAAAAGATTGATAAAAACCCGCTGAGAATCCGTCAGGGCCGGGGGCCTTGTCGGGATGGATAGAAAAGACTGCTGCTCGAACCTCCCCCATCTCCGGGAAAGATATAAGCTTCAGATTATCCTCATCAGAAATCTTCGGGGAGAGCGCCTCATGAACCACCTCTCTAGCATCAGTGTTACCAGATGAGAATAGTTTTTGGTAGAAGAGACCAAAAACATTAACAATATGTTCCTCCTCGTATAAGGATTGGCCATTCTCGTTTTCAATAACCGAGAATTTATTCCTTGCTCTGCGTCCCGTAGTTACAGCATGGAAAAAAATTGAGTTTTTGTCGCCCTCATTCAACCATTGGATGCGGCTTCTCTGTTGCCAGTAAGCTTCTTCTTCAGCATAGGCTTTATTAAGAGCAGCTTGTAGCTCAAGGATTCTGTCCTGATCTGGTAACGGGTCCGAAAGGGCCATCTCCAATAAGTTCTGTTGTAACAATAGAGCTTCTTTATTCGTCTTTGCCTGAGCCTTAACCCACTCTGCCAAGTTTCTTCTGATGGTACAGATCTTAGACAGTATATAATCTGAGTTTTGTTTCGAAGTGTTTTCCACCAAAGCTCTAATCTCTGGCTTATCACTCAGACTTCTATTGTAGCGAACACTACAAGAAATGTGGGTATTAATAGCATCAAATTATAGCGGGGATGACATGAGAAAACATATCTGAGCAACCAAAGTTGAGTTTTTATTTTTTATTCATCATATAAGAGTTTTTTTGCTGTAGACTTTTAAAGTTGAGTTCATTTGAGGAAAAAGGTAAAATAAAATAAGTGGAAAAGCTAGAGCATACGTCCAGAAGAGTCTATGTGACTTCACAAGCTTCTCTTTCTTTGTCTCTCAGGTATTTTGCCAAGAACACAGCTTATAATTTTCCAATGGGCTTGTTTTCTCATGTCATCCTCCGAATCATTCCCCTTATCAATTATCAAAATCAATCTGATTAATTATATGCATATGTGCATTTTATGTATATAATACTCAGCAGAACGAAACTAAATAGTCATAGAATCGCAAACAAACAAAAATTTAGTGAGTAATTAAATAACATATATATATATATATATATAAAGTTCTTACACTTCAATTTATGAACACATGGATATAAGGTTATTCTTTAGACTTCATTCGAATATTCGAAAAAATAGTTTATTTGTAAGCTATATTTTTTTTTAAGATAAGTTTGGGTTTTTTCATAAATCTGAGATACTTTCGAGTTAGTAAAAGAAAGTAATTTCAATATGTTAAAATAGATGTTTCAGACTCCATTTTTTGTCTTCGTAATTACTCTGCGAACAGATTTCCTGCATAGTTAGGTTATTGTAAAATTTCTCTGCAAACTTCGTGTGACTAACTGGCTATTGACTGTATTAGTGTACATATGCATACAGACTAGCCATATTATTTTTTTGTTCTAAATCAAATTATTTTACTGTATCTATCTAGAGTGCTCAAATTTAGATGTAATATAATATACATATTAACCCAATATTCTCTTCCTTTATTATTTGATTAGATAATCGCTGTTGATGCTTCTCCATTTGGATATTTTTGATATATGGTATGAGTCAATTTCATATTTAGATGTTACAGGATTTTCTTGATTGTTCAATGCGGGGTTCAATGCATTTCCGGGATCTTTGGTTTACTAATATTTTCTTGTCTACGTATAGTTTAATTAGTATAGGTTGCTTTATTGATGTCAAGAATTCTTACTCTATATTTTTCAAAAAAAAAAAAAAAAAAAAAAAATTCATACTCTATCTACTAAATTAGTTTCATTATTTAAAAGGTTTATTTGTCAAATAACCAAAAAACACTACATGAATTTACCAAATTAGATATAGACCGACACATTTTTGTAGCTAAATGTATTAGTTACAAAAATAGCGACAAAATACATAATTTTGTATTCGTAGCTAAATTTGTAACCAGATGTAGCAATCCGTAACTAAATAGCTAGAGATAAATTCCGTTGATCTCTGTAGCTAGATAGAGACGTCTTGGCTAGGGATAAGTTGTCTCCATAATTATTATACTTATCAATGAATAACCACAAAATTATATGTAACTAAATAATAATAACATATGTATCATAACCAATCCGTAAAACCTAAAATTTTCAAATATTAGTTTCATATTTAAATCTTAACCACAAATTATACTTGAAACTCTCTCCTTTAACGTATCCACACCATGTGTTCTAAATCTAAAATCTAAATATCAAACCTAATCTCAGATAGACCACCTATCAAAACTTTATATCATAATACAAAATGTTTTCAGTTTTTAACTAAAAAACTAAACCTAGAACCAAAATATATATACAATATATACACATATAAACTTAAGTAACCATTAAACTTCAAAATAATCATATTCTCAAACTCTAACTTTACGTAACCAAAAGACAAAAAAAAAAAATCAGACTGAAAAATCCGAGATCTATAGTAGTTGCTTACACGATTAAAAGTTCTACAATCTCAACACGATATATTAGAAAATATTCCTAATATTAAATTTCTTACAACTTGAGTTGGATGAAATATTCGTAAAATTCACGGTTTGAAACACGATGACCCTACTGTTCAAACTCATACGTATTTATAACAATTTATAAATCAACCTATGAATTTAGTTTGTCTAGAATCTCATGTCAATATTGAAACAAATCTAGATCTTAAGGTTTCGTATATACCTGGTTATTCGCAGCGGAAAAAAGAATAAACCAAATCGAGATTTCTAGCACTCTAAACGTCGTGTCTCTACCGGTATCCACACGCACACAAATTGGATCAGATCGGGATGCTAGTGTCGTTGAGATCAAATCTCAAAACTTCACAACGAACAGTTCGTCTTATATTAGGTTTGTGACTTCGGCAAAACTTCTACCAACTCATGTCATTATATCACATTATATAATGAAGACTAAGACCTAATTACGTGGACTATGGAATTATTAGCAAAGCCCATTAGCCATAATACACAATCTCTTCTAAAGAGATTATTATTACTTTCACGTAATTGTCCATATATATACATTCATATTTATATCACATATAATATTATGTATACTTTTCACAAACCAATATATATTATTAATCCAATTTGTTTAGGTGTGTGACCCTATAGGATCATATAATATTAGTAATGAATTCTCAATTCATAGATTATAAGCGGTTTCTATCAAAACATTATAACCACCTAATATTATACGATTGTCAATCTCGACACTACGACTTTAACCAGAGTAAGTACAAATGATTTTAGGACATTCCCAACAATCTCCTACTTGTACTAGAATCATCTATTCTCATAATCCTTTTGTCTCTATATCTCGATCTCAGCATAAGGCAAGAACTAGTGTCATCCTTATTAAGCTAAATCACGTTTATCGAACTCTGATTTATACTGATAAAACAAACGACTGACAATCACCTCGTTTGAGCACGGCCATGCATTTTTCAGTATCAAATCTTCGATAGGCCCAGAAATATATATATCTCCCGTTATATAGGAGGGACAAATCTCATCTTGTTCCATCCATGTTCCTTAACAAACTTCATAGAACACCTAATCA